>NW_027591190.1:0-85000 GCF_964213995.1 Mustelus asterias | reverse complement strand
CTCTGCCTATCAATACTCTTAAGGGTTCTGCCATTTACTGTGTATTTACTATCTGTATTAGACCTTCCAAAACGCATTACATGTTAATCCAGGACAGTCAGCACGGATTCGTGAAGGGCAAGTCGTGCTTCACAAATTTGATTGAATTTTTTTAGGAGGTAACTAAGTGTGTTGATGAAGGTAGGGCAGTTGATGTCATATCCATGGATTTTAGTAAGGCGTTTGATAAGGTCCCCCATGGTCGGCTTATGATGAAAGTAAGGAGGTGTGGGATAGAGGGAAAGTTGGCCGATTGGATAGGTAACTGGCTATCTGATCGAAGACAGAGGGTGGTGGTGGATGGAAAATTTTCGGACTGGAGGCAGGTTGCTAGCGGAGTGCCACAGGGATCAGTGCTTGGTCCTCTGCTCTTTGTGATTTTTATTAATGACTTGGAGGAGGGGGCTGAAGGGTGGATCAGTAAATTTGCTGATGACACCAAGATTGGTGGAGTAGTGGATGAGGTGGAGGGCTGTTGTAGGCTGCAAAGAGACATAGATAGGATGCAAAGCTGGGCTGAAAAATGGCAAATGGAGTTTAACCCTGATAAATGTGAGGTGATTCATTTTGGTAGGACTAATTTAAATGTGGATTACAGGGTCAAAGGTAGGGTTCTGAAGACTGTGGAGGAACAGAGAGATCTTGGGGTCCATGTCCACAGATCTCTAAAGGTTGCCACTCAAGTGGATAGAGCTGTGAAGAAGGCATATAGTGTGTTAGCTTTTATTAACAGGGGGTTGGAGTTTAAGAGCCGTGGGGTTATGCTGCAACTGTACAGGACCTTGGTGAGACCACATTTGGAGTATTGTGTGCAGTTCCGGTCACCTCACTATAAGAGGAGATTCACCAGGGTGCTGCCTGGGACGGAGCGTTGAAGTTATGAAGAGAGGTTGGGGTAAGGTTTGGGTTGTTTACGTTGGAGCAGAGAAGACTGAGGGGGGCGACCTGATCGAGGTGTTCAAGATTATGAGGGACAGAGTGGATAAGGAGCAGCCGTTCCCCTGAGTTGAGGGGTCAGTCACGAGGGGGACATAGGCTCAAGGTGAGGGGGCGGGATGTGGGGGGGGTGTGAGGAAAAGGCTGCTGGGGGTCTGGAAGGCGCTGCCTGGGAGGGTGGTGGAGGTGGGTTGCCTCACATCCTTTAAAAAGTACCTGGACCAGCACTTGGCACGGCCGTAACATTCCGGGCTACGGGCCAAGTGCTGGTGAGAGGGATTAGGTGGGAGGACAGGTGTTTCTCGGGTGTCGATGCGGACTCGATGGGCCGAAGGGCCTTTAGTGCACTGTGTGATTCTATGATTCTATGATTAGGGACAGTCAACATGGCTTTGTGAGTGGAAAATCATGTCTCACAAATTTGATTGAGTTTTTTGAAGGGGTAACCAAGAAGGTAAACCACAAAGTTTATTTATTCATCACAAGTAGGCTTGCATTGACACTGCAATGAAGTTACTGTGAAATTCCCTGAGTCGCCCACACTCTGGCGCTTGTTCGGGTCAATCCACCCTAACCCAGCCCCATCTTTCGGACTGTGGGAGGAAACCGGAGCACCCGGGGGAAACCCACGCAGACACGGGGAGAACATGCAGACTCCGCACAGACAGTGACCCAAGCCCCGGGGAATCGAACCCGGGGTTCCCTGGCGCTGTGAGGCAGCAGCGCTCACCCACTGTGCCACCGTGCCGTTCCATAGAGATAGATGAGGGCAGTGCAGTTGATGTTGTCTACATGGACTTTAGCAAGGCCTTTGACAAGGTTGTAGGTTGTTGCATAAGGTTAAATCTCATGGGATCCAGGGTGAGGTAGGCAAGGGACTTGACAGTTGCTTGGCTACCTCAGAAGACAGAGGGTGGTTTTAGAGGGTTGTTTTTCAAACTGGAGGCCTGTGACCAGCGGTGTGCCTCAGGGATCAGTGCTGGGCCCATTGTTATTTGTCATTTATATTAGTGATTTGGATGAGAATGTCGGAGGCACGGTTAGTAAGTTTGCAGAGGACGTCAAGATTGGTGGCATGGTGGACAGTGAGGAAGGTTATCCAGGATTGCAATGGGATCTTGATCAATTGGGCCAGTGGGCTGACGAATGGCAGATGGAGTTTAATTTAGACAAATGCGAGGTGAAAGGTTTGGAGGGATACGGGCCAAACACAGGCAAATGTGACCGGTTCGGTCCAGGAAACCTGGTCAGCACAGGCGAAATGGGCCGAAGGGCCTGGTTTCCACGCTGGATATCTCTAATGCCCAAAGATGTGCGGGTGGATGGATTCCTGATCGGTAAGGGAATTAAGGGTTATGGGGATCAGGCGGGTAAGTGGAACTGATCCACGTCAGATCAGCCATGATCTTATTGAATGGCGGGGCAGGCTCGAGGGGCTAGATGGCCTACTCCTGCTCCTATTTCTTATGTTCTTATGTTCGGTGCACTAGCCACGCACACAGAGGGTGGTGGGTGCCTGGAACTCGCTGCCGGGGGGAGGGAGTGGAAGCGGATACGATAGTGAGTTTTAAGGGGCGTCTGGACAAATACATGAATAGGATGGGAATAGAGGGATACGGTCCCCGGAAGGGTAGGGGTTTTTAGTTCAGACGGGGGGGGTAGCATGGTCGGTGCAGGAGGGCCGAAGGGCCTGTTCCTGTGCTGGAATTTTCTTTGTTCTTTGACTCTAACCCCTCTGCAAAATGTGACCACCCCCCACCGCCACCCCGCACCCCTTGTTGAGAATTGACCAGACCACGCACAGTGAGTCCTCAAACCTTCGAAACTTTTATTACTTGCTAACAGACACGGTGAAGTTCATTCTGGTGTTCTATCGATTCGGACGGATAATTAGCAGCGATAGTTCATTCAACTCAATGAGAAACATTCTTCATTTGCATACATATCCACCAATCATAGCATAGCTTTTTGCCCTTTCTTATCCAATAGAAAACACCTCTTCATTGGCTAAATATGTCAAGTTATCTTCTCTTTATGGTATTTGTCAGAGTAGTTTATCTTTGTTTCCAGCCAAGCTCGGGGATGCAGTGTTTATGAAACTGACCTTGATTTGATTTGATTTGATTTATTATTATCACATGGATTCAAAATTGACAGAAGCCAGAGGGTGGTTGTAGGGAGTTGTTTTTCAAACTGGAGGCCTGTGACCAGCGGTGTGCCTCAGGGATCAGTGCTGGGCCCACTGTTATTTGTCATTTATATTAATGATTTGGATGAGAATGTCGGAGGCATGGTTAGTAAGTTTGCAGAGGACGTCAAGATTGGTGGCATGGTGGACAGTGAGGAAGGTTATCCAGGATTGCAACGGGACCTTGATCAATTGGGCCAGTGGGCTGACGAATGGCAGATGGAGTTTAATTTAGACAAATGCGAGGTGATGCATTTTGGTAGATTGAACCAGGGCAGGACTTACTCAGTTAATGGTAGGGCGTTGGGGAGAGTTACAGAACAAAGAGATCTAGGGGTACATGTTCATAGCTCCTTGAAAGTGGAGTCACAGGTGGACAGAGTGGTGAAGAAGACATTGGGCATGCTACGCTCAGCCTCCTACGCTCCAGAGGAAAAAGTCCCAGTCTATCCAGCCTCTCCTTATAACTCAATCCATCAAGTCCCGGTAGAATCCTAGTAAATCTTTTCTGCACTTTTTCTAGTTTAATAATATCCTTTCTATAATAGGATGACCAGAACTGTACACAGTATTCCAAGTGTGGCCTTACCAATGTCTTGTACAACTTCAACAAGACGTCCCAACTCCTGTATTCAATGTTCTGACCAATGAAACCAAGCATGCCGAATGGTCTGTCGGACCCCCGGCTGCCCAGAACCTGACTGGATGCTTATTGATTCTTTTCCAGATGATGTTGGATGAGTTGCGACATTTTATGATCTCCCTGCAGTTCACACTGAAGAGGATTGCCAGGGTAATCGAGGAGGTGAGTGTTTCGGGGAGAGGTCTCCGGTTTACAAGGAGCAACAACAGGGGCGCACTGCGAGTGGGCTCCCCCCCCCCATCTCCCCCAGGGAAAGGGAAGGGGGTCTGGAGCCTCAGGGTGACAGGCCCCATTGTGGTACTGAGGCCCTCACGCAACACACCACACACACGGAGCACAGCAAGATCCCGGGACAAAGTCCGAACCCCCACAGGCACAGCAAGATCCCAGAAAGCCCTCAGACAGGTACTGAGCCCCACACAGGCATAGCAAGATCCCAGGACTTTCCCCACACTCCCCACAGACTCAGCAAGATCCCAGCACTCCCCCCCCCCCCCCCCCCCACGCTCTTCCAGGCACAGGAAGATCCCAGAACTCACCCCACGCTCTCACAGTTTATCCTTGATTTGTTAAGTGGACGCTGGTAGTGATTAACACACAGACACACGCACACAGACACACGCACACAGACACACGCACACAGACACGCGCACACACAGACACGCACACACAGACACGCACACACAGACACGCACACACAGACACGCACACACAGACACGCGCACACACGCACACAGACACGCGCACACAGACACGCGCACACACAGACACGCGCACACACAGACACGCACACACAGACACGCACACACAGACACGCACACACACACACGCGCACACAGACACGCGCACACAGACACGCGCACACAGACACGCGCACACAGACACGCGCACACAGACACGCGCACACAGACACGCGCACACAGACACACGCACACAGACACGCGCACACAGACACACGCACAGACACGCGCACAGACACACACACGCACGCAGACACGCACGCACGCAGACACGCACGCACGCAGACACGCACGCGCGCAGGCACGCGCGCAGGCACGCACGCAGGCACGCGCGCGCACAGGCATGCACGCGCACAGGCACGCACGCGCGCAGGCACGCGCGCGCGCAGGCACGCGCGCGCAGACACGCACGCACGCGCGCGCGCAGACACGCACGCACGCGCGCGCGCAGACACGCACGCACGCGCGCGCGCAGACACGCACGCACGCGCGCGCGCAGACACGCACGCACGCGCGCGCGCAGACACGCACGCACGCGCGCGCGCAGACACGCACGCACGCGCGCGCGCAGACACGCACGCACGCGCGCGCAGACACGCACGCACAGACACACTATCAGTTTTTTAATCTTTATTATCGCTCAGTTCTGAACAACGTTAATTTTTTTCTCTGTTCAGCAGGAAACCGAGAATAACTTTACCGGATTTTCCCGGGGAAATACTGCAAAGCTTCACGGTAAAGACATCTGCCCTCCATCTCTCTCTCTCTGTCTCTCTCTCTCTCTCTCTCTGTCTCCCTCCATCTCTCTCTCTCGCTGCCTCTCTCTCTCGCTGCCTCTCTCTCTCGCTGCCTCTCTCTCTCGCTGCCTCTCTCTCTCGCTGCCTCTCTCTCTCGCTGCCTCTCTCTCTCGCTGCCTCTCTCTCTCGCTGCATCTCTCTCTCGCTGCCTCCCTCTCTCGCTGCCTCTCTCTCACGCTGCATCTCTCTCTCGCTGCCTCTCTCTCTCGCTGCCTCTCTCTCTCGCTGCCTCTCTCTCTCGCTGCCTCTCTCTCTCGCTGCCTCTCTCTCTCGCTGCCTCTCTCTCTCGCTGCCTCTCTCTCTCGCTGCCTCTCTCTCTCGCTGCCTCTCTCTCTCGCTGCCTCTCTCTCTCGCTGCATCTCTCTCTCTCTCTCTGTCTCTCGCTGCATCTCTCTCTCGCTGCCTCTCTCTCTCGCTGCCTCTCTCTCTCGCTGCCTCTCTCTCTCGCTGCCTCTCTCTCTCGCTGCCTCTCTCTCTCGCTGCCTCTCTCTCTCGCTGCCTCTCTCTCTCGCTGCCTCTCTCTCTCGCTGCCTCTCTCTCTCGCTGCCTCTCTCTCTCGCTGCATCTCTCTCTCGCTGCATCTCTCTCTCGCTGCATCTCTCTCTCGCTGCATCTCTCTCTCGCTGCATCTCTCTCTCGCTGCATCTCTCTCTGTCTGTCTCTCTTAGAACATAGAACATTCCAGCGCAGTACAGGCCCTTCGGCCCTCGATGTTGCGCCGACCAATGAAACCAATCTAAAGCCCCTCTAATCTACACTATTCCAATATCATCCATATGTTTATCCAATAACCATTTGAATGCTCTTAATGTTGACGAGTCCACTACTGCTGCAGGCAGGGCATTCCACGCCCTTACTACTCTCTGAGTAAAGAACCTACCTGTAACATCTGTCCTATCTCTCTCACCCCTCAATTTAAAGCTATGTCCCCTCGTGCTAGCCAACACCATCCGAGGAAAAAGGCTCTCACTGTTCTCCCTATCTAATCCTCTGATCATCTTGTATGCCTCTATTAAGTCACCTCTTAACCTTCTTCTCGCTAACGAAAACAACCTCAAGCCCCTCAGCCTTTCCTCATAAGACCTTCCCACCATACCAGGCAACATCCTGGTAAATCTCCTCTGCACCCTTTCCAACCCTTCCACATCTTTCCTATAATGCGGCGACCAGAACTGTACGCAATACTCCAAATGCGGCCGCACCAGAGTTTTGTACAGTTGCAGCATGACCTCCTGGCTCCGAAACTCAATCCCTCTACCAATAAAAGCTAACACACCGTACGCCTTCTTAACAACCCTATCAACCTGGTTGCCAACTTTCAGGGATCTATGCACATGGACACCCAGATCCCTCTGTTCATCCACACTACCAAGTATCTTACCATTAGCCCAGTACTCTGTATTCCTGTTACTCCTTCCAAAGTGAATCACCTCACACTTTTCCGCATTAAACTCCATTTGCCACCTCTCAGCCCAGCTCTGCAGCTTATCTATGTCCCTCTGTAACCTGCCACTTCCCTCCGCACTGTCTACAACTCCACCGACTTTAGTGTCATCCGCAAATCTACTAATCCATCCTTCCACGCCCTCATCCAGGTCATTTATAAAAATGACAAACAGCAGTGGCCCCAAAACAGATCCTTGTGGTACACCACTAGTAACTGAACTCCAGGATGAATATTTCCCATCAACCACAACCCTCTGTTTTCTTACAGCTAGCCAATTCCTGATCCAAACCACTAAATCACCCTCAATCCCATGTGTCCCTATTTTCTGCAAAAGCTTACCATGGGGAACCTTATCAAACGCTTTACTGAAATCCATATACACCACATCAACCGCTTTACCCTCATCCACCTCTTTGGTCACCTTCTGAAAGAACTCAATAAGGTTTGTGAGGCACGACCTACCCTTCACAAAACCGTGCTGACTATCCCTAATCAAATTATTCCTTTCTAGGTGATTATAAATCCTATCTCTTATAATCCTTTCCAAAACTTTGCCCACAACAGAAGTAAGGCTCACCGGTCTATAATTACCAGGGTTGTCCCTACTCCCCTTCTTGAACAAGGGGACAACATTTGCTATCCTCCAGTCTTCTGGCACTGTTCCTGTAGACAATGATGACATAAAGATCAAAGCCAAAGGCTCTGCAATCTCCTCTCTCGCCTCCCAGAGAATCCTGGGATAAATCCCATCCGGCCCAGGGGACTTATCTATTTTCACACTTTCCAGAATTGCTAACACCTCCTCCTTATTAACTTCAATCCCGTCTCGCCCAATCGCCTGTACCTCAGTATTCTCCTCGACAACATTGTCTTTTTCCTGCGTGAATACTGACGAAAAATATTCATTTAGTGCCTCTCCTATCTCTTCAGGCTCCACGCACAACTTCCCACGACTGTCCTTGACTGGCTCTAATCTTACCCTAGCCATTCTTTTATTCCTGACATACCTACAGAAAGCTTTAGGGTTTTCCTTGATCCTACCTGCCCAAAGACTTCTCATGTCCCCTCCTGGCTCTTCTTAACTCTTTCATTAGGTCCTTCCTAGCTAACTTGTAACTCTCAAGTGCCCTAACTGAGCCTTCACGTCTCATCTTAACATAAGTCTCCTTCTTCCTCTTCACAAGAGATTCAACTTCTTTAGTAAACCACGGTTCTCTCACACGTCTGCTTCCTCCCTGTCTGACAGGTACATATTTATCAAGGACGCGTAGTAGCTGTTCCTTGAACAAGCTCCACATTACAATTGTGCCCATCCCCTGCAGTTTCCTTCCACATCCTATGCATCCTAAATCTCGCCTAATCACATCATAATTTCCTTTCCCCCAGCTATAACTCTTGCCCTGCGGTATATACCTATCCCTTTCCATCGCTAAAGTAAACATAACCGAATTGTGGTCACTTTCACCAAAGTGCTCACCTACCTCCAAATCTAACACCTGGTTTGGTTCATTACCCAGTACCAAATCCAATGTGGCCTCGCCTCTTGTTGGCCTATCTACATACTGCGTCAAGAAACCCTCCTGCACGCATTGGACAAAAACTGACCCCTCTAAAGTACTCGAACTATAGCTTTTCCAGTCAATATTTGTAAAGTTAAAGTCCCCCAGAACAACTACCCTGTTACTTTCGCTCCTATCCAGAATCATCTTTGCAATCTTTTCCTCTACATCTCAGGAACTTTTCGGAGGTCTATAAAAAACTCCCAACAGGTTGACCTCTCCTTTCCTGTTTCTAACCTCAGCCCAAACTACCTCAGTAGACGAGTCCTCATCAAATGTCCTTTCTGCCACCGTAATACTGTCCTTGACTAACAATGCCACACCTCCCCCTCTTTTACCACCTTCCCTGCTCTTACTGAAACATCTAAACCCCGGAACCTGCAACAACCATTCCTGTCCCTGCTCTATCCATGTCTCCGAGATGGCCACAACATCGAAATCCCAGGTACCAACCCATGCTGCAAGCTCACCCACCTTATTCCGGATGCTCCTGGCGTTGAAGTATACACACTTCAAACCACCTTCCTGCCTGCCAGTACACTCCTGCGACTCTGAAACCTCATCCATGACCTCACTACTCTCAACCTCCTGTACACCAGAGCGACAATTCAGGTACCCACCCCCCTGCTGAATTAGTTGAAACCCTCCCGAAGAGCCTTAGCAAATTTCCCCCCCAGGATATTGGTATCCCTCTGGTTCAGGTGCAGACCATCCCGTTTGCAGAGGTCCCACCTACCCCAGAATGAGCCCCAATTATCCAGGTATCTGAATCCCTCCCTCCTGCACCATCCCTGTCTCTCTCGCCCTCCCCGCCTCGCCCTCCCCGCCTCGCCCTCCCCGCCTCGCCCTCCCCGCCTCGCCCTCCCCGCCTCGCCCTCCCCGCCTCGCCCTCCCCGCCTCGCCCTCCCCGCCTCGCCCTCCCCGCCTCGCCCTCCCCGCCTCGCCCTCCCCGCCTCTCTATAATTACCCTGCAGTAATTCTGTTTCCCCTCCCTCTATTTTAGGAAATAATTCACCGTGGATCGGAACAGCTGTTTTATTCATATATCTATTTGGCCTATCATATGCATCAGGTAGGATTGACCTGAGATAACAGGGACAGAACCGGGGGGGGAGGAGGGGAACGTTTGGATAACAGCAGGGAGAGGGGGGGGGGGGGGGTGAGATAACCGGGGGAGGGGGAGAGATAACCGGGGGAGGGGGAGAGATAACCGGGGGTTAGAGAGACAGAATCATTGAGATTCTGTGTCACGCGCATGAGGCAATAGAACAAAGAATATTCCAGCACAGGAACAGGCCCTTCGGCCCTCCTGCACCGACCATGCTGCCCCCGTCTGAACTAAAACCCCCTCCCCTTCCGGGGACCGTATCCCTCTATTCCCATCCTATTCATGTATTTGTCCAGACGCCCCTTAAAACTCACTATCGTATCCGCTTCCACTCCCTCCCCCGGCAGCGAGTTCCAGGCACCCACCACCCTCTGTGTGCGTGGCTAGTGCACCGAACCCGCACATCTTTGGGCATTAGAGATATCCAGCGTGGAAACCAGGCCCTTCGGCCCATTTCGCCTGTGCTGACCAGGTTTCCTGGACCGAACCGGTCACATTTGCCTGTGTTTGGCCCGTATCCCTCCAAACCTTTCCCGATGCGTGTTCCTGTCCAAACATCTTTTAGATGTAGTCATTGTCCCCGCCTCTGCCACCCCCTCTGGCAGCCCATTCCATACACACACCACCCTCCGTGTGAAAACGTTACCCCTTGGGTCCCCTTTCCCCTCCAACCCCTCCACTGATGACCCTGAACCCATCTGGGTCACGAATGTCCCCTTTAGGGAAGGAAATCTGCCGTCCTTACCCTGGTCTGGGCCTACATGTGACTCCAGAGCCACAGCTCTCACAGACTCTCAACTGTCCCTCCAAGGGTCAACTAGGGATGGGCAATAAATGCTGGACCCAACCAGCAACGCCCAACATTCCTCCCACCTCTGTTAGGGTTGGGATTGGGGTTAGAGTTCCAGCATTGTGATTGGACATCAGTCAGTCCCCGTGTGTGTGTGTGGGGTGTAGGTACTCCCACAGCGCTGTTAGGGAGAGCGTTCCAGGAATGTGATTGGACATCAGTCAGTCCCCATGTGTGTGTGGTGTAGGTACACCCACAGTGCTGTTAGGGAGAGTGTTCCAGGATTGTTATTGGACGTCAGTCAGTCCCTGTGTGTGTGAGTGGGGTGTAGGTACACCCATGGCGCTGTTAGGGAGAGCGTTCCAGGAATGTGATTGGACGTCAGTCAGTCCCCCTGTGTGTGTGTGGGATGTAGGTACACCCATGGCGCTGTTAGGGAGGGAGTTCCAGGAATGTGATTGGACATCAGTCAGTCCCCGTGTGTGTGTGGGGTGTAGGTACACCCATGGCGCTGTTAGGGAGGGAGTTCCAGGATTTTGACCCCTGCCGCAGTGAAGGAACGGCCGACATGTTTCCAAGTCGGGATGATTTGATTGGGTTTGATTTATTATTGTCCCGTGTATCGGGATACAGTGAAAAGTATTGTTTCTTGCGCGCTATACAGACAAAGCATACCGTTCATAGAGAAGGAAAGGAGAGGGTGCAGAATGTAGTGTTACAGTCACAGCTAGGGGTGCAGAGAAAGATCAACTTAATGCGAGGTCGGTCCATTCAAAAGTCTGACGGCAGCAGCAGGGAAGAAGCTGTTCTTGAGTCGGTCGGTACGTGACCTCAGACTTTTGTATCTTTTTCCCCGACGGAAGAAGGTGGAAGAGAGAATGTCCGGGGTGCGGGGTGGGGGTGGGGGGGGGCGGGGGTGGGTGCGTGGAGGGGGGAGGGCATGGGGAGGGGCGTGGGGAGGGGTGGGATTGGATTGGGCTGAGCTTGGATTGGATTGGGTTGAGATTGGGTTGGATTGAGATTGGGTTGGTTTGAGGTTGGATTGAGATTGGGTTGGGTTGAGATTGGGTTGGGTTGGATTGAGATTGGGTTGGATTGAGATTGGGTTGGGTTGAGATTGGGTTGGGCTGAGCTTGGATTGGGTTGAGATTGGGTTGGGTTGAGATTGGGTTGGGTTGGATTGAGATTTGGTTGGGTTGAGATTGGGTTGTATTGAGATTGGGTTGGATTGAGATTGGGTTGGGTTGAGATTGGGTTGGTTTGAGATTGGGTTGGGTTGAGATTGGGTTGGATTGAGATTGGGTTGGTTTGAGATTGGGTTGGGTTGAGATTGGGTTGGTTTGAGATTGGGTTGGGTTGCGATTGGGTTGGTTTGAGATTGGGTTGGATTGAGATTGGGTTGGGTTGAGATTGGGTTGGGTTGAGATTGGGTTGGATTGAGATTTGATGTGCTTTGTCCTGAAGGTGTAAATGTTATTACGGACAGTGGACAGGATGCGGTGTTGCCCTGTCAGACGGACCCCCTGGGAGTCCTGGACGTTTACTGGCAGAAGTTGCCGGGGAACTGGGTGGTCCTACACTGGTCCAATGGCACCCAGCACCCAGAGATCCAGGATCAACGATACCAAGGTCGAACACTAATCGACAGCGCGGATTTTGCCAGAGGGAACCTGTCCCTCAGCATTCTGGGCGTTAATCTGAACGACACGGGGACTTATCAATGTATCATCATGAAAACACAACACGTCACTCCCGAAAAATACTCCATCAGACTCGATGTAGAGCGTGAGTGTTACAGGGACCTTGGTCCCTCACACATTATACTCTCTGTCTGTCTCTGTCTTTCCAATTTCCTATCTATATGAAACATTTAAAAAAATAAAACCTTGAACTCTAAGCCGGAAGTAGGCCGCTGGGTGTTCTGGGAAGGGTCTAAATTCTTCTTCAGCGCGCGGGAGGTATGTAAGTAGGCTAAACCAGCCAGCGGGCAGCATCGTTAGCGGGCAGCGGAGTGAGCAGGGTGAGAACTAAAGGGCTTTGGCTCATCGGGCATCAGCGTAAACAGGCCGAGGTGGGGTAGGTTTAGACTTTTTCCTGTGTCACTGGAAGAAAGGGGGAATTATGATTGTGAGGCCAGTTTGTTGTTCTCAGTGTCGGATGTGGGAGGTCCTGGAGTCAGCTAGCCTCCCGGACGTCCATATCTGCGCCAGGTGCGTCGAGCTGCAGCTCCTAAGGGACCGCGTTGGGGAACTGGAACTGCAGCTCAATGACCTTCGTCTGGTTGGGGAGAGTGAGGAGGTGATAGATAGGAGTTACAGGCAGGTGGTCACACCGGGGCCACGGGAGACAGACAAGTGGGTCACGGTTAGGAAGGGGAAGGGGAAAGGTCAGGTACTAGAGAGTACCCCAGTGGCTGTGCCCCTTAACAATAAGTACTCCTGTTTGAGTGCTGTTGGGGGGAGCAGCCTACCTGGGGGAAGCAACAGTGACCGTGCCTCCGACGCAGAGTCCGGCCCGGCAGCTCAGAAGGGGAGGGAAAGGGAGGATGAGCAAACTGACCACAGCACCAAGGTACAGGGAGCTGTCCAAGTGGGGGGAGAAACAAAAAATGTAGTAGAAAATGGGGATACTGTTGGGGCGGGGGGGTACTTAGCAGGGGTAAGCCATGGGGTACAGGTCACTGGATCAGAGTCTGTCCTTGTGGCTCAGAAGGGAAGGGGGGAGAGGAGTAGAGGATTAGTCATTGGGGACTCCATAGTTAAAGGGACGGATAGGAGATTCTGCGGGAATGAGAGAGACTCGCGGTTGGTGTGTTGCCTCCCAGGAGCCAGAGTCCGCGATGTCTCGGATCGTGTTTTCGAAATCCTTAAGGGGGAGGGGGACCAGCCCCAAGTTGCGGTTCACATAGGCACTCAAGACATAGGTAGGAAAAGGGATGGGGATGTAAGGCAGAAATTCAGGGAGTCAGGGTGGAAGCTTAGGGCTAGAACAAACAGAGTTGTTATCTCTGGTTTGTTACCCGTGCCACGTGATAGTGAGGAGAGGAATAGGGAGAGAGCAGTTGAACACATGGTTACGGGGATGGTGCAGGAGGGAGGGATTCAGATACCTGGACAATTGGGGCTCTTTCTGGGGTAGGTGGGACCTCTACAAACCTCTACAAATATCTTGGGGAGGAAATTTGCTAATGGTCTTCGGGAGGGTTTAAACTAATTCAGCAGGGGGGTGGGTACCTGAATTGTAGCTCCAGTGTACAGGAGGTTGAGAGTGATGAGGTCATGGATGAGGTTTCAGAGTCGCAGGAGTGTACTGGCAGGCAGGAAGGCGGTTTGAAGTGTGTATACTTGAACGCCAGGAGCATCCGGAATAAGGTGGGTGAACTTGCAGCATGGGTTGGTACCTGGGATTTCGATGTTGTGGCCATCTCGAAGACATGGATAGAGCAGGGACAGGAATGGTTGTTGCAGGTTCCGGGGTTTAGATGTTTCAGTAAGTGCAGGGAAGGTGGTAAAAGAGGGGGAGGTGTGGCATTGTTAGTCAAGGACAGTATTACGGTGGCGGAAAGGACATTTGATGAGGACTCGTCTACTGAGGTAGTTTGGGCTGAGGTTAGAAACAGGAAAGGAGAGGTCACCCTGTTGGGAGTTTTCTATAGGCCTCCGAAAAGTTCCAGAGATGTAGAGGAAAAGATTGCAAAGATGATTCTGGATAGGAGCGAAAGTAACAGGGTAGTTGTTCTGGGGGACTTTAACTTTACAAATATTGACTGGAAAAGCTATAGTTTGAGTACTTTAGAGGGGTCGGTTTTTGTCCAGTGTGTGCAGGAAGGCTTCCTGACGCAGTATGTAGATAGACCAACAAGAGGCGAGGCCACATTGGATTTGGTACTGGGTAATGAACCAGGCCAGGTGTTAGATTTGGAGAAAGGTGAGCACTTTGGTGACAGTGACCACAATTCGGTTACGTTTACCCTAGCTATGGAAAAGGATAGGTATATACCAAAGGGCAAGAGTTATAGCTGGGGGAAAGGAAATTATGATGCGATTAGGCGAGATTTAGCTGGCATGGGTTGGGGAAGGAAACTGCAGGGGATGGGCACAATTGCAATGTGGAACTTGTTCAAGGAACAGCTACTACGCATCCTTGATAAATATGTACCTGTCAGGCAGGGAGGAAGCAGTCGCGTGAGGGAACCGTGGTTTACTAAAGAAGTTGAATCTCTTGTGAAGAGGAAGAAGGAGACTTATGTTAAGATGAGACGTGAAGGCTCAGTTAGGGCACTTGAGAGTTACAAGTTAGCCAGGAAGGACCTAAAGAAAGTGTTAAGAAGAGCCAGGAGGGGACATGAGAAGCCTTTGGCAGGTAGGATCAAGGAAAACCCTAAAGCTTTCTGTAGGTATGTCAGGAATAAAAGAATGACTAGGGTAAGATTAGGGCCAGTCAAGGACAGTAGTGGGAAGTTGTGCGTGGAGTCTGAAGAGATAGGAGAGGCGCTAAATGAATATTTTTCGTCAGTATTCACACTGGAGAGGGACAGTGTTGTCGAGGGGAGTACTGAGATGCAGGCTGTTGGACTGGACGGGATTGATGTTCATAAGGAGGAGGTGTTAGCAATTCTGGAAAGGGTAAAAATAGATAAGTCCCCTGGGCCGGATGGGATTTATCCTAGGATTCTCTGGGAGGCTAGAGAGGAGATTGCAGAGCCTTTGGCTTTGATCTTTGTGTCGTCATTGTCTACAGGAACAGTGCCAGAAGACTGGAGGATAGCAAATGTTGTCCCCTTGTTCAAGAAGGGGAGTAGGGACAACCCTGGTAATTATAGACCGGTGAGCCTTACTTCTGTTGTGGGCAAAGTTTTGGAAAGGATTATAAGAGATTGGATTTATAATCACCTAGAAAGGAATAATTTGATTAGGGATAGTCAGCACGGTTTTGTGAAGGGTAGGTCGTGCCTCACAAACCTTATTGAGTTCTTTCAGAAGGTGACCAAAGAGGTGGATGAGGGTAAAGCGGTTGATGTGGTGTATATGGATTTCAGCAAAGCGTTTGATAAGGTTCCCCATGGTAAGCTTTTGCAGAAAATAGGGACACATGGGATTGAGGGTGATTTAGCGGTTTGGATCAGGAATTGGCTAGCTGTAAGAAAACAAAGGGTGGTGGTTGATGGGAAATATTCATCCTGGAGTTCAGTTACTAGTGGTGTACCGCAAGGATCTGTTTTGGGGCCACTGGTTAGTAAATTTGCGGATGACACTAAAGTCGGTGGAGTTGTAGACAGTGCGGAGGGAAGTGGCAGGTTACAGAGGGACATAGATAAGCTGCAGAGCTGGGCTGAGAGGTGGCAAATGGAGTTTAATGCGGAAAAGTGTGAGGTGATTCACTTTGGAAGGAGTAACACGATTACAGAGTATTGGGCTAATGGTGAGATACTTGGTAGTGTGGATGAACAGAGGGATCTGGGTGTCCATGTGCATAGATCCCTGAAAATTGGCACCCAGGTTGATAGGGTTGTTAAGAAGGCGTACGCTGTGTTAGCTTTTATTGGTAGAGGGATTGAGTTTCGGATCCAGGAGGTCATGCTGCAACTGTACAAAACTCTGGTGCGGCCGCATTTGGAGTATTGCGTACAGTTCTGGTCACCGTATTATAGGAAAGATGTGGAAGGGTTGGAAAGGGTGCAGAGGAGATTTACCAGGATGTTGCCTGGTATGGTGGGGGAATCGTATGAGGAAAGGCTGAGGGGCTTGAGGTTGTTTTCGTTAGAGAGAAGAAGGTTAAGAGGTGACTTAATAGAGGCACACAAGACGATCAGAGGATTAGATAGGGTGGATAGTGAGAGCCTTTTTCCTCGGATGGTGTTGGCTAGCACGAGGGGACATAGCTTTAAATTGAGGGGTGATAGATATAGGACAGATGTTAGAGGTAGGTTCTTTACTCAGAGAGTAGTAAGGGCGTGGAATGCCCTGCCTGCAGCAGTAGTGGACTCGTCAACATTAAGAGCATTCAAATGGTTATTGGATAAACATATGGATGATATTGGAATAGTGTAGATTAGAGGGGCTTTAGATTGGTTCCACTGGTCGGCGCAACATCGAGGGCCGAAGGGCCTGTACTGAGCTGGAATGTTCTATGTCCTGTTAAATTGTTTTTATTTGAACTGTGGTTTTTAGAACCTCTCACGGAACCGAAGGAGGGTGTAACTACGCCAGGATTCGATAAGGAGACCACGACCACTGGAAGAGGTGACCGCGACCCCAAACCAAATACTAACTCTGAGACTTAACCCTGTCCCTCCCTCTCTGTGTCCCTCCCTCTCTGTGTCCCTCCCTCTCTGTGTCCCTCCCTCTCTGTGTCCCTCCCTCTCTGTGTCCCTCCCTCTCTGTGTCCCTCCCTCTCTGTGTCCCTCCCTCTCTGTGTCCCTCCCTCTCTGTGTCCCTCCCTCTCTGTGTCCCTCCCTCTCTGTGTCCCTCCCTCTCTGTGTCCCTCCCTCTCTGTGTCCCTCCCTCTCTGTGTCCCTCCCTCTCTGTGTCCCTCCCTCTCTGTGTCCCTCCCTCTCTGTGTCCCTCCCTCTCTGTGTCCCTCCCTCTCTGTGTCCCTCCCTCTCTGTGTCCCTCCCTCTCTGTGTCGCTCCCTCTCTCGGCGTCGCTCCCTCTCGGCGTCGCTCCCTCTCGGCGTCGCTCCCTCTCGGCGTCGCTCCCTCTCGGCGTCGCTCCCTCTCGGCGTCGCTCCCTCTCGGCGTCGCTCCCTCTCGGCGTCCCTCCCTCTCTGCGTCCCTCCCTCTCTCTGCGTCCCTCCCTCTCTCTGCGTCCCTCCCTCTCTCTGCGTCCCTCCCTCTCTCTGCGTCCCTCCCTCTCTCTGCGTCCCTCCCTCTCTGTGTCCCTCCCTCTCTGTGTCCCTCCCTCTCTGTGTCCCTCCCTCTCTGTGTCCCTCCCTCTCTGTGTCCCTCCCTCTCTGTGTCCCTCCCTCTCTGTGTCCCTCCCTCTCTGTGTCCCTCCCTCTCTGTGTCCCTCCCTCTCTGTGTCCCTCCCTCTCTGTGTCCCTCCCTCTCTGTGTCCCTCCCTCTCTGTGTCGCTCCCTCTCTGTGTCGCTCCCTCTCTGTGTCGCTCCCTCTCTGTGTCGCTCCCTCTCTCTCTGTGTCGCTCCCTCTCTCTCTGTGTCGCTCCCTCTCTCTCTGTGTCGCTCCCTCTCTCTCTGTGTCGCTCCCTCTCTCTCTGTCGCTCCCTCTCTCTGTCGCTCCCTCTCTGTGTCGCTCCCTCTCTGTGTCGCTCCCTCTCTGTGTCGCCCCCTCTCTGTGTCGCCCCCTCTCTGTGTCGCTCCCTCTCTGTGTCGCTCCCTCTCTGTGTCGCTCCCTCTCTGTGTCGCTCCCTCTCTGTGTCGCTCCCTCTCTGTGTCGCTCCCTCTCTGTGTCGCTCCCTCTCTGTGTCGCTCCCTCTCTGTGTCGCTCCCTCTCTGTGTCGCTCCCTCTCTGTGTCGCTCCCTCTCTGTGTCGCTCCCTCTCTGTGTCGCTCCCTCTGTGTCGCTCCCTCTCTGTGTCGCTCCCTCTCTGTGTCCCCCCCTCGCTGTGTCCCCCCCTCGCTGTGTCCCCCCCTCGCTGTGTCCCCCCCTCGCTGTGTCCCCCCCTCGCTGTGTCCCCCCCTCGCTGTGTCCCCCCCTCGCTGTGTCCCCCCCTCGCTGTGTCCCCCCCTCGCTGTGTCCCCCCCTCGCTGTGTCCCCCCCTCGCTGTGTCCCCCCCTCGCTGTGTCCCCCCCTCGCTGTGTCCCCCCCTCGCTGTGTCCCCCCCTCGCTGTGTCCCCCCCTCGCTGTGTCCCCCCCTCGCTGTGTCCCCCCCTCGCTGTGTCCCCCCCTCGCTGTGTCCCCCCCTCGCTGTGT
Source organism: Mustelus asterias (assembly GCF_964213995.1). Lineage (NCBI taxonomy): Eukaryota > Metazoa > Chordata > Chondrichthyes > Carcharhiniformes > Triakidae > Mustelus > Mustelus asterias. Next base: position 66,884 of record NW_027591190.1, on the reverse strand, counting down.
CCCCCCCTCGCTGTGTCCCCCCCTCGCTGTGTCCCCCCCTCGCTGTGTCCCCCCCTCGCTGTGTCCCCCCCTCGCTGTGTCCCCCCCTCGCTGTGTCCCCCCCTCGCGCTCTCTTTCTCTCTGTCTTGCGCGCTCTCTCTCTTTCTCTCTCTATCTGGGCGGCACGGTAGCACAGTGGGTTAGCACTGCTGCTTCACAGCGCCAGGGACCCGGGTTCGATTCCCGGCTCGGGTCACTGTCTGTGTGGAGTTTGCACATTCTCCTCGTGTCTGCGTGGGTTTCCTCCAGGTGTTCCGGTTTCCTCCCACAGTCCAAAGGGTTAGGTTGATTGGCCATGCTAAAAAATTGCCCCTTAGTGTCCTGAGATGCGTAGGTTAGAGAGATTAGTGGGTAAATGTGTAGGGATATGGGGGTAGGGCCTGGGTGGGATTGTGGTTGGTGCAGACTCGATGGGCCGAATGGCCTCTTTCTGTACTGTTGGGTTTCTATGATCTTGCGCGCTCTCTCCCTCTCTCTGTCTCGCGCGCTCTCTCTGTCTCGCGCGCTCTCTCTCTGTCTCTCTTTCTCTCTCTCGCGCTCTCTCTCTCTGTCTCATGGGCTCTCTCTCACACTTTCTGTGTCTCGTGCACGCTCTCTCTCTCTGTCTCGCGCGCTCTCTCTCTGTCTCGCGCTCACTCTCTCTCTCTCTCTGTCTCGCGCGCTCTCTCTCTCTCTCTCTCGCGCTCACTCTCTCTCTCTCTCTCTGTCTCACGTGCTCTCTCTCTCTCTGTCTCACACGCTCTCTCTGTGTCTCTGTCTCACACGCTCTCTCTGTGTCTCTGTCTCGCGCGCTCTCTCTCTCTCTCTCTCTGTCTCGCGCTCACTCTCTCTCTCTGTCTCACGTGCTCTCTCTCTCTCTGTCTCACACGCTCTCTCTGTGTCTCTGTCTCGCGTGCTGTCTCTCTCTCTCTCTTTCTCTCTCTGTCTCGCGCGTACTCTCTCTCTCTCTCTCTGTCTGTCTCACTGTCTCTCTCTCTGTCTCTCACTGTCTCTCTCTCTGTCTGTCTCACTGTCTCTCTCTCTGTCTGTCTCACTGTCTCTCTCTCTGTCTGAGTCACTGTCTCTCTCTCTGTCTGAGTCACTGTCTCTCTCTCTGTCTGTCTCACTGTCTCTCTCTCTGTCTGTCTCACTGTCTCTCTCTCTGTCTGTCTCACTGTCTCTCTCTCTCTCTGTCTCGCACGGTCTCTCCTGTAGAGTATAGGAGTCAGGGAAGTTGTGTTGGAGTTGTGTAGAGCTGTGGTGGGGCCACAGCTGGAGGAGTGCGTGCCGTTCTGGTCGCCTCATAGGAAGGATGTGGCTGCACTGGAGGGGGGCGCGGAGGAGATTCACCAGGGTGCTGCCTGGGACGGAGCGTTGAAGTTATGAAGAGAGGTTGGGGTAAGGCTTGGGCTGTTTTACGTTGGAGCAGAGAAGACTGAGGGGGGCGGCCTGATCGAGGTGTTCAAGATTATGAGGGGCACGGACAGAGTGGATAAGGAGCAGCTGTTCCCCTGAGTTGAAGGGTCAGTCACGAGGGGGACAGAGTTTTAGGGTGAGGGGCAGGAGATTCAGAGGGGGTTTGAGAAAAGGTTTTTTCACTCAGAGGGTGGTGGGAATCTGGAAAGCGCTGCCTGGGAAGGTCGTGGAAGCCGGAAACCTTACAACCCTTAAAAAAATATTGGGGTGAGCACTTGAAACAACAGAACGTTCAAGGACATGTGACAAGTGCGGGAAAATGGGATTAACACAGAAACATGGAGGATAGGAACAGGAGGAGGCCATTCGGCCCTTCGAGGCTGCTCCCCCATTCATCACCATCACGGCTGATCATCCAACCCAACAGCCTAATCCTGCTTTCCCCCCATAACCTTTGATCCCTGTTCGCCCCCCATGTGTGACACCCAGCCCCCTCTGGAATACAGTCAATGTTTTGGCGTCAACTCCTTCCTGTGGGAATGAATTCCACAGGCTCAGCGGGTGAAGAAATATCTCCCCACCTCCGTCCTAAATGGTCTCCCCCCAATCCTCAGACTGTGACCCCCCCTGGTTCTGGACTCCCCCCACCATCGGGAACATCCTCCCTGCATCTACCCTGTCCAGTCCTGTTAGAATTTTATAAGTCTCTATGAAATCCCCCTCATTTGTCTGAACTCCAGTGAAAACAATCCGAACCTCGTCAATCTCTCCTCATACATCAGTCCCCTCGGGAATCAGCCTGGTAAACCTTCGCTGCGCTCCCTCGAGAGCACGAACATCCTTCCTCAGAAAAGGAGACCAAACTTGCATACAATACTCCGGGTGTGGCCTCACCAAGGCCCTGTGTAACTGCAACAACATTAAGGTGGATTAGGGTTGAGCGCGCCCTTTAGTGAGAGATATTGTCGTTGCGGACCTGGGCTGAAGGGCCTTTCCTGCGCTGTGTGATTCTATTCCTCTCTCTCTCTCCCCAATTTCATTTTAATATCTCCCTGTCCCTCAGACGCGAGGAGATTAAATGAGAAGAGTAAAGTTAGTGAAGCTGTCTCTTCTCATTCTCAACAGTTGGGACTCCGGGAAGACATCATTGCGTCCTCATCGGCTGTGCGATTCTGCCTATCGGCATCTTAATGATAATATGTGTTTATAGATGTGAGTATAAATATTTAAAATTTATAACCCTGAACATCGAACAGGACAGCACAGGAACAGGCCCTTCGGCCCTCCAAGCCCGTGCCGCTCCCTGGTCCAAACTAGACCATTCTTTTGTATCCCTCCATTCCCACTCCGCTCATGTGGCTATCTAGATAAGTCTTAAACGTTCCCAGTGTGTCCGCCTCCACCACCTTGCCCGGCAGCGCATTCCAGGCCCCCACCACCCTCTGTGTAAAATATGTCCTTCTGATATCCGTGTTAAACCTCCCCCCCCCTCACCTTGAACCTATGACCCCCTCGTGAACGTCACCACCGACCTGGGAAAAAGCTTCCCACCGTTCACCCTATCTATGCCTTTCATAATTTTATACACCTCTATTAGGTCTCCCCTCATCCTCCGTCTTTCCAGGGAGAACAACCCCAGTTTACCCAATCTCTCCTCATAACTAAGCCCCTCCATACCAGGCAACATCCTGGTAAACCTCCTCTGTACTCTCTCCAAAGCCTCCACGTCCTTCTGGTAGTGCGGCGACCAGAACTGGACGCAGTATTCCAAATGCGGCCGAACCAACGTTCTAGACAACCGCAACATCAGACCCCAACTTTTATACTCTATGCCCCGTCCTATAAAGGCAAGCATGCCATATGCCTTCTTCACCACCTTCTCCACCTGTGACGTCACCTTCAAGGATCTGTGGACTTGCACACCCAGGTCCCTCTGCGTATCTACACCCTTTATGGTTCTGCCATTTACCGTATAGCTCCCCCCTACGTTAGTTCTACCAAAGTGTCCGATCTAGACCAACTGCCTGTATCCCTCTATTCCCCGTCCGTACATGTATCTTTCCAGATAACTCTTTAAAAAGTCTTAACGTGTCTGCCACAACCACCTCACTTGGCCGTGCATTCCAGGCCCCCACCACCCTCTGTGTAAAAAAACTTCCCCCCCCAGCGCCCCCCCCACACACACATCTCCACTGAACCTTTCCCCTCTTATTGTGCTCCCTTGTAATTGTCATTTGCGCCCCTGGGAAAAAGCATCCAAATTGTTCACCCTATCCACACCCCTCATAATATTATAAACTTCCACCAGGTCGCCTCTCAGCCTCCGACTTTCCAAGGAGAATAATCCCACTCGATTCAATCTCTCCCCATAGGTAATACCCTCCAGACCAGGCAACATCCTGGGAAAACTTTTCTGTCCTCTCTCCAAAGCCTCCACGTCCTTCTGGTCATGTGGCGACCAGAATTGGACGCAGTATTCCAAATGTAGCCTAACCAACATTTTCTATAACAAACACAATTACAAAGAACAATCAAAGAACAAAGAACAGTACAGCACAGGAAACAGGCCCTTCGGCCCTCCAAGCCTGTGCCGCTCCTTGGTCCAACTAGACCAATCGTTTGTATCCCTCCATTCCCAGGCTGCTCATGTGACTATCCAGGTAAGTCTTAAACGATGTCAGCGTGCCTGCCTCCACCACCCTACTTGGCAGCGCATTCCAGGCCCCCACCACCCTCTGTGTAAAAAACATCCCTCTGACATCTGAGTTATACTTCGCCCCTCTCACCTTGAGCCCGTGACCCCCTCGTGATCATAGGGGTCAACTTTTATACTCAATCTGTGCTGGGAGTGTTTGATGGGGACAGTGTAGAGGGAGCTTTACTCTGTATCTAACCTGGTGCTGTACCTGTCCTGGGAGTGTTTGATGGGGGACAGTGTAGAGGGAGCTTTACTCTGTATCTAACCCCGTGCTGTACCTGTCCTGGGAGTGTTTGATGGGGACAGTGTAGAGGGAGCTTTACTCTGTGTCTAACCCCGTGCTGTACCTGTCCTGGGAGTGTTTGATGGGGACAGTGTAGAGGGAGCTTTACTCTGTATCTAACCCCGTGCTGTATCTGTCCTGGGAGTGTTTGATGGGGGGGACAGTGTAGAGGGAGCTTTACTCTGTATCTCACACCATGCTGTACCTGTCCTGGGAGTGTTTGATGGGGGGACAGTGTAGAGGGAGCTTTACTCTGTATCTAACCCCGTGCTGTACCTGTCCTGGGAGTGTTTGATGGGGACAGTGTAGAGGGAGCTTTACTCTGTATCTAACCCTGTGTTGTACCTGTCCTGGGAGTGTTTGATGGGGGCAGTGTAGAGGGAGCTTTACTCTGTATCTAACCCCATGTTGTACCTGTCCTGGGTGTGTTTGATGGGGAGACAGTGTAGAGGGAGCTTTACTCTGTATCTAACCCCGTGCTGTACCTGTCCTGGGTGTGTTTGATGGGGGACAGTGTAGAGGGAGCTTTACTCTGTATCTAACCCCATGCTGTACCTGTCCTGGGAGTGTTTGATGGGGGACAGTGTAGAGGGAGCTTTACTCTGTATCTAACCCCGTGCTGTATCGGTCCTGGGAGTGTTTGATGGGGGGGGCAGTGTAGAGGGAGCTTTACTCTGTATCTAACCCCGTGCTGTACCTGTCCTGGGAGTGTTTGATGGGGGGGGCAGTGTAGAGGGAGCTTTACTCTGTATCTAACCCCGTGCTGTACCTGTCCCCACAGTGCGGCGCTCCCTCAGCACTGACCCTCCCACAGTGCGGTGCTCCCTCAGCACTGACCCTCCCATAGCGCGGTGCTCCCTCAGCGCTGACCCTCCCACAGTGCGGCGTTCCCTCAGCACTGACCCTCCCACAGTGCGGCGCTCCCTCAGCACTGACCCTCCCACAGTGCGGCGCTCCCTCAGCACTGACCCTCCCACAGTGCGGCGCTCCCTCAGCACCGACCCTCCCACAGTGCGGCGCTCCCTCAGCACTGACCCTCCCACAGTGCGGCGCTCCCTCAGCACTGACCCTCCCACAGTGCGACGCTCCCTCAGCACTGACCCTCCCACAGTGCGGCACTCCCTCAGCACTGACCCTCCCACAGTGTGGCGCTCCCTCAGCACTGACCCTCCCACAGTGCGGCGGTCCCTCAGCACTGACCCTCCCACAGTGCGGACATCAGTCCGTGGGGGATGCCCCGCACAATACTGGGGAGTAGCCAAGTGGGAGATATACAGAATGATAGGCGCAGAATGTTGCAGTGCTGATCCACTCCCAGTACAGCACAGGAACAGGCCCTTCAGCCCACAATGTTCTGCTGTACATGACCCCAAATTAAACTCCTCCCTTCTGCCTGGCCTTGCCCCCTATCCCTCTGCTCCTTGCATGTTCCTGTGTTTATCTAAAAGCCCCTTGAACGCCCCTATCGAATCCGCCTCCACCCCCACCCCTGGCAGCGCGTTCCAGACACCCACCACCCTCTGTGTAGAAAAACCTACCCCTCACATCTCCTTCGAACAATCCCCTCTCACCCTCAGTGCGTTCCCCCGAGTATTAGACATTCCAACTCTGGGGGGGAAAAGATTCTGACTGTCCATCCTATCTCTGCCCCTCCTAGTTTTATAGACTTCTATCGGGTCTCCCCCCTCGGCCTCCGCCGCTCCAGGGGAAACAACCCGAGTTTGTCCAGCCTCACACCCTCTAATCCAGGCAACATCCTGGTAAACCTCTTCTCCAAAGCCTCCACATCCGTCCTGTAATGTGGCGACCAGAATTAGGCGCAATAATCTCTGAGTGCGGCCTAACCAAAGTTTTATAAAGCTGCAACACAACATCCTGATTCTTGCACTCGATGCCCCGACAAGCACGCCATACGCCTCCTTTACCTCCCCGCCTACTTGCGTGGCCACTTTCGGGGAGCTATGGACTCGAACCCCAAGATCCCTCCGTACATCAGTGCTGTTCAGAGTGCTGCTATTAACTGTAGACTTACCCTCAACATTTAATCTCCCAAAGTGCAGCACCTCACACTTACCCGGCTTAAACTCCAGCCGCCATTTCTCTGCAAGTGTCTGCAACTGATCTCTATCCCCCTGTGTCACCTGACAACCTCCTACACATATCCGCAACTCCAACCACCTTTGTGTTGTCTGAAAACTTACTAACTTACCCATCTACGCTTTCATCCAAGTTATACAATCATAGAGGTTTACAGCAGGGAAACAGGCCTTTCAACCCAACTTGTCCATGGCACCCCATTTTTTAAACCCCTAAGCTAGTCCCAATTGCCCGTGTTTGTCCCATATCCCTCTGTACCCATCGTACCCATGTAACTGTCTAAAATGCTTTTAAAAAGACAAAATTGTACCCGCCTCTACTACTGCCTCTGGCAGCTCGTTCCAGACACTCACCACCCTCTGGGTGAAAAAATTGCCCCTCTGGACACTTTTGTATCTCTCATCTTAAACCTATGCCCTCTAGTTTTAGACTCCCCTACCTTTGGGAAAAGATGTTGACTATCTAGCTGATCTGTGCCCCTCATTATTTTATAGACCTCTATAAGATCACCCCTCAGCCTCCTACGCTCCAGAGAAAAAAGTCCCAGTCTATCCAGTCTTTCCTTGCAACTCAATCCATCAAGTCCCGGTAGCATCCTAGTAAATCTTTTCTGCACTCTTTCTAGTTTAATAATATCCTTTCTATAATAGGGTGACCAGAACTGCACACAGTGTGGCCTTACCAATGTCTTGTACAACTTTCAACAAGACGTCCCAACTCCTGTATTCAATGTTCTGACCAATGAAGTAAGAGTTTTAACAACACCAGGTTAAAGTCCAACAGGTTTATTTGGTAGCACAAATACCATTAGCTTTCGGAGCGCTGCTCCTTCGTCAGATGGAGTGGAAATGGAGTGGAGATTTCCACTCCATCATCTGACGAAGGAGCAGCGCTCCGAAAGCTAATGGCTTTTGCTACCAGATAAACCTGTTGGACTTTAACCTGGTGTTGTTAAAACTCATACTGTGTTTACCCCCAGCCGGCATCTCCACATCCTGACCAATGAAACCAAGCGTGCCGAATGCCTTCTTCACCACTCTGTCCACCTGTGACTCCACTTTCCAGGAGCTATGAAGCTCGGAGTTATTTATATCTAATCGCAGATGGCAGATATCTCAAGACCAGTTTGTGTCGGGGAATTGGGTCCGTTGCGATGCACTTTGGGAGGAGTTATGCATTGCGGTCCATCACACACAGTGCCTGATCCTGCTGAATGTTGGATGTGTTTTCTCACACTGATTGGGCTGAAAAATGGCAAATGGAATTTAACGCAGACAAGTGTGAGATATTGCACTTTGGAAGGACAAACCAAAGAAGAACGTACAGGGTAAATGGTAGGACTCTGAAGAGTGCAGTTGAACAGAGGGATCTGGGAATACAGGTACAGAATTCCCTAAAAGTGGCGTCACAGGTGGATAGGGTCATAAAGAGTGCCTTTGGTACATTGGCCTTTATAAATCGGAGTATCGAGTATAAAAGTTGGAGTGTTATGGTAAGGTTATATAATGATGTGGAGATGCCGGCGTTGGACTGGGGTAAACACAGTAAGAAGTTTAACAACACCAGGTTAAAGTCCAACAGGTTTATTTGGTAGCAAAAGCCACACAAGCTTTCGGAGCTCTAAGCCCCTTCTTCAGGTGAGTGGGAATTCTGTTCACAAACAGAGCATATAAAGACACAAACTCAATTTACATGAATAATGGTTGGAATGCGAATACTTACAACTAATCAAGTCTTTAAGAAACAAAACAACACAACCAAATTGAGTTTGTGTCTTTATATGCTCTGTTTGTGAACAGAATTCCCACTCACCTGAAGAAGGGGCTTGCAGCTCCGAAAGCTTGTGTGGCTTTTGCTACCAAATAAACATGTTGGACTTTAACCTGGTGTTGTTAAGGTTATATAAGGCATTGGTGAGGCCGAATTTGGAGTATTGTGTACAGTTTTGGTCACCTAGTGACAGGAAGGATGTAAATAAGGTTGAAAGAGTGCAGAGAAGGTTCACAAGGATGTTGCCGGGACTTGAGAAGCTGAGTTACAGAGAGAGATTGAATAGGTTGGGACTTTATTCCCTGGAGCGTAGAAGATTGAGGGGAGATTTGATAGAGGTGTATAAGATTTTGATGGGTATAGATAGAGTGAATGCAAGCAGGCTTTTTCCGCTGAGGCTAGGGGAGAAAAAAACCAGAGGGCATGGGTTAAGGGTGAAAGGGGAAAAGTTTAAAGAGAATATTAGGTGGGGGCTTCTTCACGCAGAGAGTGGTGGGAGCGTGGAATGAGCTGCCGGATAAAGTGGTAAATGCTTTTAACATTTAAGAAAAACTTGGACGGGTTCATGGATGAGAGGGGTGTGGAGGGATATGGTCCAAGTGCAGGTCAGTGGGACTAGGCAAAAAAATTCGTTCAGCACAGACAAGAAGGGCGGCACGGTAGCACAGGGGCGGCACGGTAGCACAGTGGTTAGCACTGCTGCTTCACAGCTCCAGGGTCCCGGGTTCGATTCCCGGCTCGGGTCACTGTCTGTGTGGAGTTTGCACATTCTCCTCGTGTCTGCGTGGGTTTCCTCCGGGTGCTCCGGTTTCCTCCCACAGTCCAAAGATGTGCGGGTTAGGTTGATTGGCCAGGTTAAAAAATTGCCCCTTCGAGTCCTGGGATGCGTAGGTTAGAGGGATTAGCGGGTAAATATATGGGGATAGGGCCTGGGTGGGATTGTGGTCGGTGCAGACTCGATGGGCCGAATGGCCTCCTTCTGTACTGTAGGGTTTCTAAAAAAAAAAGGGCCAAAAGGCCTGTTTCTGAGCTGTAATTTTCTATGGTTCTATGATTGTGTAGAAAGATTAACTATTCCTCTCTCGCTCTCTCTGTCTCTTTCTCTAGGTGTATGTAACGCTCGTGGGTGAGTGCGAAGGGACAGAATGTCGAACTTGCCTCACAGTTTCACGGTTTGAAGGCATGAATAAAGTATAATTTACCAAATTCCATTCTTCTTGTTGGTTAGTTTGAATTGCAAAAACAAGCAGATTTTTAAAAAAACTGATACCACTGCAAACTCGGTCCAGCGCGACGCTCTTTACAGAAAACTACTACCTGGTTCCAAGGATTGGTTTCCTTTCCATATTTGCGTTTGATAAAGTCCCCCATGGTCGGCCTATGAAGAAAGTAAGGAGGTGTGGGATAGAGGGAAAGTTGGCCGATTGGATAGGTAACTGGCTGTCTAACAGAAGACAGAGGGTGGTGGTGGATGGAAAATTTTCGGACTGGAGGCAGGTTGCTAGCGGAGTGCCACAGGGATCAGTGCTTGGTCCTCTGCTATTTGTAATTTTTATAAATGACTTGGAGGAGGGGGCTGGAGGGTGGATCAGTAAATTTGCTGATGACACCAAGATTGGTGGAGTAGTGGATGAGGTGGAGGGCTGTTGTAGGCTGCAAAGAGACATAGATAGGATGCAGAGCTGGGCTGAAAAATGGCAAATGGAGTTTAACCCTGACAAATGCGAGGTGATTCATTTTGATAGGACAAATTTAAATGTGGATTACAGGGTCAAAGGTAGGGTTCTGAAGAATGTGGAGGAACAGGGAGATCTTGGGGTCCATATCCATAGATCTCTAAAGGTTGCCACTCAAGTGGATAGAGCCGTGAAGAAGGCCTATAGTGTGTTGGCGTTCATTAACAGGGGGTTTGAGTTTAAGAGCCATGGGGTTATGCTGCAACTGTACAGGACCTTGGTGAGACCACATTTGGAATATTGTGTGCAGTTCTGGTCACCTCACTACAAGAAGGATGTGGAGACACTGGAAAGAGTGCAGAGGAGATTTACCAGGATGCTGCCTGGTTTGGAGGGTAGGTCTTATGAGGAAAGGTTGAGGGAACTTGGGCTTTTCTCTTTGGAGAGGAGGAGGTTGAGAGGAGACTTGATAGAGGTTTATAAGATGATGAGGGGGATAGATAGAGTGAACGTTCAAAGACTATTTCCTCGGGTGAATGGAGCGGTAACTAGGGGGCATAACTATAGGGTTCATGGTGGGAGATATAGGAAGGATATCAGAGGTAGGTTCTTTACGCAGAGAGTGGTTGGGGTGTGGAATGGACTGCCTGCAGGGATAGTGGAGTCAGAAACTTTAGGAACATTTAAGAAGCTATTGGATAGGCACATGGAGTACTCCAGGATGATAGGGAGGAAATAGCTTGATCTGGGTTTCAGACAAAGCTCGGCACAACATCGTGGGCCGAAGGACCTGTTCTGTGCTGTACTAGAACAAAGAACAATACAGCACAGGAACAGGCCCTTCGGCCCTCCAAACCCGTGCCGCTCCCTGGTCCAAACTAGACCATTCTTTTGTATCCCTCCATTCCCACTCCGTTCATATGGCTGTCTAAATAAGTCTTAAACGTTCCCAGTGTGTCCGCCTCCACCACCTTGCCTGGCAGCGCATTCCAGGCCCCCACCACCCTCTGTGTAAAATATGTCCGTCTGATATCCGTGTTAAACCTCCCCCCCCTTCACCTTGAACCTATGACCCCTCGTGAACGTCACCACCGACCTGGAGAAAAGCTTCCCACCGTTCACCCTATCTATGCCTTTCATAATTTTATACACCTCTATTAAGTCACCCCTCATCCTCTGTCTTTCCAGGGAGAACAACCCCAGTTTACCCAATCTCTCCTCATAACTAAGCCCCTCCATACCAGGCAACATCCTGGTAAACCTCCTCTGCACTCTCTCCAAAGCCTCCACGTCCTTCTGGTAGTGCGGCGACCAGAACTGGACGCAGTATTCCAGATGCGGCCGAACCAACGTTCTATACATCTGCAACATCAGACCCCAACTGTTCTATGTTCTATGTTCATATTTCCCAGGCAGCTAACTTCTAACCCCTGAACTGTCTCTCTCGGCCTCCGACCTTCAGGTAAGCATTCTCCAAGGCGGCCTTCAAGATACACGACAACGCAGAATCGCTGAGCATAAAATCAGAGAAGCCCTGCAGTGCAGAAAGAGGCCATTCGGCCCAGCGAGTCTGCACCGGCCACAATCCCACCCAGGCCCTATCTCCATAACCCCACACATTTACCCTGGCTAGTTCCCCTGACACTAAGGGACAATTTAGCATGGCCAATCCACCCTAACCTGCACATCTTTGGACACTAAGGGACAATTTAGCATGGCCAATCCACCCTAACCTGCACATCTTTGGACACTAAGGGACAATTTAGCATGGCCAATCCACCCTAACCTGCACATCTTTGGACACTAAGGGACAATTTAGCATGGCCAATCCACCCTAACCTGCACATCTTTGGACACTAAGGGACAATTTAGCATGGCCAATCCACCCTAACCTGCACATCTTTGGACACTAAGGGACAATTTAGCATGGCCAATCCACCCTAACCTGCACATCTTTGGACACTAAGGGACAATTTAGCATGGCCAATCCACCCTAACCTGCACATCTTTGGACACTAAGGGACAATTTAGCATGGCCAATCCACCCTAACCTGTACATCTTTGGACACTAAGGGACAATTTAGCATGGCTAATCCACCTAACACATACATCTTTGGACAAAGAACAAAGAACAGTACAGCACAGGAAACAGGCCCTTCGGCCCTCCAAGCCTGCGCCACTCATTGGTCCAACTATACCATTCATTTGTATCCCTCCATTCCCAGACCGCCCATGTGACTATCCAGGTAAGTCTTAAACGATGTCAGCGTGCCTGCCTCCACCACCCTACTTAGCAGCGCATTCCAGGCCCTCACCACCCTCTGTGTAAAAAACATCCCTCTGATATCTGAGTTATACCTCGCCCCTCTCACCTTGAGCCCGTGACCCCTCGTGATCGTCACCTCCGACCTGGGAAAAAGCTTCCCACTGTTCACCCTATCTATACCCTTCATAATTTTGTACACCTCTATTAGATCTCCCCTCATTCTCCGTCTTTCCAGGGAGAACAAGCCCAAGTTTACCCAATCTCTCCTCATAGCTAAGACCCTCCATACCAGTGTAAGTTTTTCGGGCAACTCGGGCCTTTTTTATGAGCTGGGAAAAGGACTTGAACCCGAAAGAACTGTGAAAGTGGCCACACTTGGCTGTAGGACTTGACCAAAAATGTCCCAGGGAGCCCAGCCAGCCTGTGTGTGTGTGTGTGTGTGTGTGTGAAGGGGCCCAGTCCAAAAATTGCAAGCAGCCAGAAACCAGACAGACTGCTGATTAGGTTATCAGCAGCACAAAAAGGACCTGACGACCTCACCAGACTAGGCTGGCAGCAAGACAATACACCTGGTCTGGACTCAATACAGGTGATAATGGCCTTGTCCCAGAGCGAGGAGAAGCCCATTTCCATAATGAGAAAACAATTAAACGATCTCCGATGGAACAATACAGGACAGCAAGAGACCTATCACCTGGGATGGGACCATCTGGTCTCTATGGACTGTAAGATCGCAGTTGCAGATAACGAGCAAGCCTTTGTCTGTGGAACTGCCGGCTGGAAAGGGGGCGGAGTTGGCAGGAAAAGAATTCAAGTTTTACAATATAAAAGGATGGTCAGGTTGGCCATTTCTCTCTCTTTTTCTCTTCGGACCAGCATGACAGCACTCTCCACTCGGTCGCCTCCAGCACGCAGCCTGAAGCCCACTGAGCAATTTAAACTAGGATTGTGAGTATCCCCATGTAATTCGCGAAGTTCCCGAGATCATCATAGTGGATGAAGCTTTGGGGAAAGTGGGGGGGCTTTTGCATGCACCTTTCATAGTTTAAGACACTGGTAAACTTGTATAAAGTAAGAATTCCGTGGTGTCCATTTTAGTATTCCTTCCATAGCTATAGTCTTATCGAGCATAAGGCATGGTGTGTTGTTTTCCTGGTGTTTGGTGACCTTTGACCTTGATGTTTTAATATATATATCTTTGACTTCCGTTGGAGTCCGTTTTGATCTTTTCAATTTCTCACCAATGATCTCTGACTCAGTCACAATATTAAATATTCCTGACCATAATTCCGGAGTCTAGAACTGAGGGTACTCTGGGCGCTTCGAAACCGCCCACTCAGGAAAGGCTGCCAGGTAGTGGATAGGCAGCAGTTTCCTTTTCTCTCTCTTGGGAGCGCTACTCTAGTGAAGTAGACGCAAGGTGGCCGTTGTTCCATCGGCGAGAGAGAGAATCACTCGGGCATTGGTGGGGTTTTGGGTGACGGAGAACCCAACCTAAAATAAGCCCAGTGGAGTTAAAAAGAGGGATCCCGCTACACCTTGGAGAGCAGTTGAGAGTTAAACACATTGCTGTGGCTCTGGAGCCACATGTAGGCCAGACCTGATAAGGACGGCAGGTTTCCTTCCCTAAACAACGTTAGTGAACCAGAAGGGGTTTTCCGACAATGGAGAATGGTTTTATAGTCATCAGTAGATTTTTGACTCCAGATATTTTTTAGTGAATTCAAATTCGACCAGCTGCTGTGACCGGATTCGAACCCGGGTCCCCAGAACATTAACAATATTGGGAGCCCTTCCTGAAGCTATCACGTCAGCAGGAGCTGCTCAGAAAATTCCCTGAGTGTTCCTTCCAAGGCCTTACTCACCTTACCGCTGCTTCCATTGGTCCCACGTCACTTTCTGAACTGTAATGTCTGGGTGACACCTACCCACACTGGACCTGGTTGTAAGGGACCGAGCAGTAAGGGACACAAGACACAGCAATACCTCTCCACCCACTTCCCTAAACTCCCACACTTACCCCAGCTCTCAGTGCTTCACTCTCTGCAGCTTGCACTCTGTGGAGCTCCCTGAGTGGGCACATTTCACAGGCCTCAGTTTGGTAGTTTATATTTGCCCGTGTCCAACTCATGAACCTGATTGAATTCATTGCACCCCCTCCCCCTCTAGGTCTGAGTAACCGCCGAGGGCTGACCGCCTTGGAAGCCTTTTTTGGAGTTTCAATGCTGGGTCCGGTTCCTGCTGCTCAGCCTCGGAAGTGAGTGGGGTTCAGCAGACCGGAGCTCGCCTCTTCCACCATGAGCGTGTGGCCCGAGTTCCCTTTATCGGGTGACAATGTGATCGAGAGGCTAAACCCACTGTGTCCATTTCAGACTCCGAGGTTCCCACTGGCGGAGATGGAGAACAGGAGCCGGAGTTCCTGGAATTCTTTCCAAAGTTCCCGGTCTGCTGGGAATTGATTGTTCAGGCACGGATTGGGGCTTCATGGCTTGCAGATGATTGAAGCATTCCCATAGGATGGTATCTCCCAAGCGGACTTGATAGGAAACTGGCCCTGTTCCAGACTCGACCGTGCCTCATAACCACGCGGATCCATTGCCATGATTCTTTACCAATAACCTATCACCTGCCTTTAGGTGCCTCTCCCGGCTGGTGGGATCAACACTGGGTGTCTTGATGCCTTGCGAACCTCCCACCCTTGGGAATATCAGACTCAACCCTGGGCGGAGTCATCTTCTCATGACCAACTCTGCTGGGGCTGTTCTGGTAGTTGAATGGGTGGTTGGGGAGGTGGGTGGGGGGGGGGGTGGGGGTGGTTTGGGGGGTGTTCTGTAATTGAAGATGAATCTGGATGGTTTGGTGTCCAAGGAGGCTGTGGGATGTTTTTTTGAACCTGCTTTTACTGTTTGGGCCGCTCTTTCTGCCAGGCCGTTGGATGATGGGTAATATGACACTGTCCTAACGTGTTAATTTCTGTTCAACTTCATCTCATGCACAAATTCCTGGCTGATGAAGGGTGGTCCATTTTCGGAAACTAACATTTCCGGGATCCCGGGTGTCAAGAAAGAGGTGTGAAGTTTCTCCACTCTTGTCCTTGTGTTTGAGTAACTCACCCTGTGTACGGCTATCCATTTTGAATCAGCATCTACCATTACCAGGAACATAGACCCCATGAACGGACCGGCACTCTCCATGTGCAGCCACGTCTATGGCCATCCTGACCATTCCCAAGTGTGAAGAGTAGTGACTGGTGATAGTGCTGCCCTTGTTGATATTGCCAACACTGACCCACGGGCAAATATCCATCCCCATACCTGGCCACCAGCAGGGCAACTTGGAGGATCTTCAGTTTGCCACTCCTGGGTGGCCATGGTAAAGTTTACCATGAGATGGTGACCCTGGCTCAGGATGACACTCTTGAACCCCATAGGCGTGTGCCATCTTCCACAGTCAGCCGCTCTCTGCCACTCCAATATGGGTGCAATTCAGGCTGTAACGGCCTTTTGGATTCCCCCATCAGCACTCGCTGCTTCAATTCATTCAGGAATGGGTAATTTTGCCTCCACAGCCGAATATTATTGGCTGCCACTGGGAGAGTTTTGAAAAAGTTCATGATTACCGTCTCTTCCATTGTGGGTACGACAAGTGTCTGTGAATCGTCGCCAACTCAAGGCATTGGCGTCAGTGACTCAGCCTCCTGGATAATGGTAGGCGGACAGTAATAAAGCCCACAGCTGGATATGGGCCAATGTTATGGGCTGCACTGCCATGCAGGTCCTTCTGGAATTTCTTTGCCCAATCTATCACTGTAGACAAGGTGTCCCAGTGGTTAGCGCTGCTGCCTCATAACGCCAGAGACCTGGGTTCAGTTCCTGGCTTGGGTCAATGTCTGCACATTCTCTCCGTATCTGCGTGGGTTTACTCTGGTTTCTCCGGTTTTCTCCCGCAGTCTGAAAGACGTTGCTGGTTAGGTGCAGT
Source organism: Mustelus asterias (assembly GCF_964213995.1). Classification (NCBI taxonomy): domain Eukaryota; kingdom Metazoa; phylum Chordata; class Chondrichthyes; order Carcharhiniformes; family Triakidae; genus Mustelus; species Mustelus asterias. The sequence goes on along the minus strand of NW_027591190.1, from coordinate 50,682 downwards.
AGCCATGCTAAATTCTCCCTCAGTGTTACCCGAACAGGCACCAGTGAGTGGCAATGAGGCGATTTTCACAGTAACTTCATTGCAGTCTTTATGTAAACCTCCGTCTGACACTTTATAAATGTTAAACTTCCTCTGAGTATGAAGTGTTGAATATCGCTGGGAAACCTCACCTAGCTGTCAGTATAAGTGCACGTGAATAAGTTCATAATTGGAAACAAGAATCCTCCTGCCAGATTTGAAGCTAAGTCCTCGATCAGAGGGATTGGGTATTTATCCAGCTGTGAGAAACTGTTTACCGTTTGTTTAAAATTTCCCAGTACAAAGTATTTGTATTCACTCTTGGGACTTGGGTGTCACTGGCCGGCCAGCATTTATTGCCCATCCCTAGTTGCCCATGTTCAGAGGACAATTAAGTGTCAACCACTTTGAGTCACATTTAGTCCTGACCACATAAGGACGACAGATTTCCTTCCCTGGGACATTGGTGAACCAGATGTGTTTTTCTGAAAATCGACAATGCTTTTATGGTCACCAGCTGATTCTGAATTCCAGATATATTTATTCAAATTCCACCATCTGCTGTGACGGGATTCGAACCCGGGTGCACAGAACATTAGCTGAGTTTCTGTATTAATAGTGTAGTGATAAAACCACCAGTCCATCACATCCACACCCAGAGTGTACACATCCTGACTTCCGGTAACCTAGACACACCATATTATATACGTCTGCAGGGCTCCCGGATTGGACAGCATTAACTGTCTCAATCAGGGAGCTCCTATTCCAATAACTCCACCTGATGGTTATCGTTAATGTCATTAAGTCTGTCTCTCTCTCTGTCTCTTTCTGTCTTTCTGTGCATGCCTCTCTCTGTATCTCTCTCTCTCTGTATATATATATATATATATATATCTCTGCCTGTTTCTCTGTGCGATAAAGAAAGGAAGGATAGACTATGAAGCTAGGCTAGCAATTAATATAAAAAATGATAGTAAAAGTTTTTATAAATATATAAAAAGGAATAGAGTGGCTAGAGTGAATGTTGGACCCTTGGAGGACGAGAGGGGGGAGTTAATAGTGGGAAATGAGGATATGGCTGAGTCTTTAAAAAAGTTTTTTGTGTCGGTCTTCACGGTGGAGGACACAAATAGTTTGCCAAATATTAACGATAGAGGGTTGGCAGCAGGAGAAATACTTAATACAATTAATGTTACCAGAGAGGCAGTGCTGGGTAGACTAATGGGACTGAAGGTGGACAAGTCCCCGGGTCCGGATGGAATGCATCCCAGGGTATTAAAAGAAATGTCAGAGGTAATAGTGGATGCGTTAGTGATTATTTATCAAAACTCGTTGCATTCTGGGGTAGTGCCGGTTGATTGGAAAACGGCTAATGTTACGCCGCTGTTTAAAAAAGGAAGGAGACAAAAGGCGGGTAACTATAGGCCGGTCAGCTTAACGTCTGTAGTAGGGAAAATGCTGGAATCCATTATTAAAGAGGAGATAGCAGGACATCTGGATAGAAATGGTTCGATCAATCAGACGCAGCATGGATTCATGAGGGGAAAGTCGTGCTTGACGAACATGTTGGATTTTTATGAAGATGTGACTAGGGCGGTTGATGGAGGAGAACCGGTGGATGCGGTGTTTTTGGATTTCCAAAAGGCGTTTGATAAGGTGCCCCATAAAAGGCTGCTGAAGAAGATTAGGGCACACGGAGTTGGGGGTAGTGTGTTAAAGTGGATTGGGGACTGGCTCTCCGACAGGAAGCAAAGAGTCGGAATAAATGGGTGTTTTTCCGGTTGGAGGAAGGTAACTAGTGGCGTGCCGCAGGGATCGGTACTCGGGCCGCAACTATTTACCATTTATATAGATGATCTGGAGGAGGGGACGGAGTGTAGGGTAACGAAGTTTGCAGACGACACAAAGATAAGTGGAAAAGTGAATCGTGTGGAGGACGGAGAAGATCTGCAGAGAGATTTGGACAGGCTGAGTGAGTGGACGAGGATATGGCAAATGGAGTATAACGTTGAGAAATGCGAGGTTATACACTTTGGAGGAAATAATAACAAATGGGATTACTATCTCAATGGAAACAAATTAAAACATGCTACCGTGCAAAGGGACCTGGGGGTCCTTGTGCATGAGACGCAAAAGCCCAGTCTGCAGGTACAACAGGTGATCAAGAAGGCAAATGGGATGTTGGCCTATGTTGCGAGGGGGATAGAATATAAAAGCAGGGATGTCTTGATGCACCTGTACAGGGCATTGGTGAGGCCGCAGCTGGAATACTGTGTGCAGTATTGGTCCCCTTATATGAGGAAGGATATATTGGCATTGGAGGGAGTGCAGAGAAGGTTCACCAGGTTGATACCGGAGATGAGGGGTTTGGATTATGAGGAGAGGCTGAGGAGATTGGGTTTGTACTCGTTGGAGTTTAGAAGGATGAGGGGGGATCTTATGGAGACTTATAAGATAATGCGGGGGCTGGATAGGGTAGAGGCGGAGAGATTCTTTCCACTTAGTAAGGAAGTTAAAACTAGAGGACACAGCCCCAAAATAAAGGGGGGTCGGTTTAAGACAGAGTTGAGGAGGAACTTCTTCTCCCAGAGGGTGGTGAATCTCTGGAATTCTCTGCCCACTGAGGTGGTGGAGGCTACCTCGCTGAATATGTTTAAAGCGCGGATGGATGGATTCCTGATCAGTAAGGGAATTAAGGGTTATGGGGATCAGGCGGGTAAGTGGTACTGATCCACGTCAGATCAGCCATGATCTTATTGAATGGCGGGGCAGGCTTGAGGGGCTAGATGGCCTACTCCTGCTCCTATTTCTTATGTTCTTACTGTCTCTCTGCATCTCCCTCATTCACCTTCTCTCTACACTCTTCCTCTGTGTCTCCTCCCCCCTCAGTCTCACTCTCCTTGTCCCTCTCCTTCTCTGTCCCCCTTTTCTTATTTCTCTGTCTTTCTCTCTCTCTCTACCTCACTCTGTCTTTTGCGCTTGCTGTGTCCATTGTACTCATTCAGTCTCACTGTTTCAAATTCACTGACGCTCTCTGTCTCTGTCTCTGTTTCTCTCTGCCTCTCTTTCTGTCTCCCTTTCCGTCTTAGTCTCCCTCTCTCATTACATTCTGCCATCTGTATCCCTCTGTATCCCTTTCTCATTCCCTGTCCATCTCCCTCCCCATTTCCCCCAATCTCTATCCCTGTTTTTCTCGCTCTGAGAGTCCCTATCTGTCTCTGTCCTTTTTCTTTCTCTCTCTCTGTTTCTCTACCTGTATCTGTTAGAAACTCTTTCAAACTGTGTCACGCTCCATGTATTTGTACCCGTCCCTCTCTCTGTCAACCTCCATCTCTCTATCACTCCCAGTTTTGCTCTCACTGCCCTCTCTCTCTCTTTATCTGTCACTCTCTCTGTCTCTGTGAGGCTGTTTGTTATTTATAGTTTGAAAGTCCAATAGAAAGAGTCAGGGGTCTTGTAGTTGTAGTTTCCTCTCAGGGTCTGATGAGTTGAAGAATTGCAGTAAGGGGAGCTTTCAGCAGATTTATTAGCTGCTGCCTGAAGTGAGTCTGTGTCACAGCATAAATGGCAGTGTTTGTACAACAACTTGTGAGTTGCAACATGAAACCAAATTCCACAACACAGTAATCTAACCATACCGACTTATAGCCCAAATAATCCATCCGACTCCATATAGAATAAACCATTAATGTCGACCATAAGAGGATAAAATTGGCTGAGATAACAAACAGTAAAATGATGGATTTCCTGCGACTCTCCATCTCTGGGTCTCTGGGATTCTCCCCACTGCTGTGAGTCCGGAGTCTCCTGCGGGCTCTGCTGCTCATTAAAATGTGTCTGACGGTGAAAACGTTGAGCAGCAGAATCAGGACGAACGGGACAGTCGGGGTTAGAATGTTGTGGAGGAACTCGATTGTTCCCCAGACCGGAGATTCCACAACATCCATTGTGACATCACAAAACCAGGGGTCGTTCCCCAGCTGATATCTATTTAATAACATAAAATACCAGAAGATGTTCTTTAAACAGCTCAGCACCGTCACTGTTCCCAGAACCACAGCCGCCGATTTCTCACTGCAATATTTACTCTTCAGCTTGGGGCAGCAAATGGCCACAAATCGATCAAAGGTGAAAGTGACGGTGAACCAGACAGAACAGTCAGTGGCTGCATAAAGCAGGACGGCGTGGATGTTACACACGGGGACCCAGTAGAGGAAATAAAACTGTTCCCGATAAAGAATGGGAATGTGTCTGAATATCAGGTCGAGGATAACGACCAGCAGATCCCCCACTGACATGGCCACCAGGTAACGAGTCACACATTGGGACAGACCACAGTTTCTGCTCGTCAGGGTCACAATTGTGATTATGTTCACTGTCAGGAAGGGAAATAAAGAATAAAATTAGACAGGATTCAGGGAAAGATGTTACCATTTGGACTGAGGATGGGTTAAAATAAAAAAGAATGTACACACATAAAATCACTGAAATCTGTTTTTAAAAATCCAGCACGTCTTTTGCAGTGTGAGAGGAAAGTGGAGCATCCGGAGGAAACCCACACAGACACGGGGAGAAGGTCCAAACTCCACACAGACAGTGACCCAAGCCTGGAATTGAACTCAAGTCCCTGACGCTGTGAATCAGCAGTGCTAACCACTGTGTCACCGTGCTGCTCCATGGTAGCACCACAGTGGTATACATTTAGGAGAGAGCTTTCCGGAGAGTCCACAACATTGACCCTCACTCAGCTACAAGGATGAGGGAGTAAACCTTACAGAAAATCCAGACTGGAGTCCTGTAGATGGTAATCTGTCGTCTCTCAGACAGTTTACTGACAACCCCTGCAACAGAGCTGGTACCAAAGAGGGCTGGTTTGACCCTTGTCTCTGGACAATACTAACAATTGGCAGAGGGAGATCCTGATGTCTTGACAGCACAGAATCTCTATTATATTTACACAGAACTGTACCCTGGAGAGGAGATCACAGCATTGTGGCCACTGTTAGCACAACACAGGAAGAAATAGTAATCTCACACTCGATTGGCACAGAACACAAGTTCCAGTGTTTACTCTGAAGAGTGGGAGAAAGCTTCAGGGTTCAGCGAATCGCTATCGTCCATAATGCTCAGTGCGATTACTGCTGTCCCACGTTGGTCTACTGGACCAGTGCAGCTGCATCAGTCCTCTCTCGGCAGGAAGGTTGCCAATCTATGCACCAGGTAAAACTCAAACAAAGGCCAGTACCAAAGGAAAAGCCAAGCAGGCTGCCTTAATGCCCATCGTCTGGTGACTCTGGTATCCAATATTATGAAATGCATCAAAAGGTTGGTCATGGCATGAATCAGTTCCGGCTTCCCAGATTGCCTGGATCCACGACAGTTCACCGACAACCACAACAGGTCCACAATGCCATCTCCCTGGCCCGACAGTGAACCCTGGAACACAGACTCGTGTTTATCAACTACAGCTCAGCCTGCAACACCATTAGTCCTCCGAAACTCATGTCCAAAGTCCGTGGCCCTGGGCTTGGCTCCTGCCTCTGCAATTGGATCCTCAACTTCCTAATCCATAGAGAGCAAAATTAAGGACAATCAACAACATCTCCTCCACAATCATCCTGAACAGCGGTGCCCCGTAAGGCTGCGTCCTCAGCCCCTTACTATACTCCTTATACACTGGTGACTGTGTGGCCAAATTCCCCTCCAACTCGATTTCCAAGTTTGCTGATGACACCTGCAGTGGGTCGGAGGAAGAGACACAGAATCTGGTGAACTGGGGCGACAACAATAATCTCCTCCTCAATGTCAACAAAGCAAATTGACTTCTGGAAGTCTAGTGGAGTACATGCCCCGATCAACATCAATGGGATGAAGTCGAAAAAGTCGAGAGCTTCACGTTTTAGGGTCCACATCACGAAAAACCTTTCCTGGTTCCTCCATGATGTCCCTATAATTAAAAAAGTCTCCGAACGCCTCTATTTTCTCAGAGGTTTACGGACATTTGGCATGTCAGCTGCGACTCTCACCAACTTTTACAGATGCACCATAAATAACATTCTAGCTTGGAATGGCTCCTGCTCTGTCCAAGACTGCGAGAAACTTCAAAGCTTGGTGAATGCAGACCAGTCCATCACTCAAACCAACCTCCCACTCATTAACTCTGTCTAAACTTCCCATTGCCTCACAAAAGCAACCAGCCTAATTCAGGAATAGCGCACCACCGACATCAACTCTTCCCACTTGTTCCATGAGAGAAAAAGATAAAGAATGTGTGAGGACATGGACCAACCGACTCATAGAATCACTACAGTGCAGAAGGGGACCATTTGACCCATCGAGTCTACACTGACAACAATCCCACCCAGGCCCTATCCCCAAAGTCCCACATATGTACCCTGCTAATCCCCCAAACATACATATCCCAGGACGCTAATGGGCAGTTAACATGGCCAATCAACCCAACCTGCACATTTTGGACTGTGGGTGAAAACTGGAGCATCCGGAGCAAACACATGCGCATACGGGTGGAATGTGCAAATTCCACACAGACAGTGATCCAAGCCGGGAATCGAACTCAGGTTCCTGTGAGACATTAAGGTAAAGGGAAGATTTTTGTGTGGATTTGAGGGAAAATGTTTCCATCCACAGGGTGCTGGGATCTGCAGCTCACGGCCTGAAAGGATGGTAGAAGCGGGAACAACCACAAGAGGCATTTAGATCAGCAACTCAAACACCAGAGCATATAATTATTAAACTAGAAAGAGCGCAGGAAAGATTTACTAGGATGCTACTGGGACTTGATGGATTGAGTTATAAGGAGAGGCTGGACAGACTGGGACTTTTTCCCCTGGAGCGTAGGAGGCTGAGGGGTGATCTTACAGAGGTTTATAAAATAGTGAGGGGCACAGATCAGCTAGATAGTCAATATCTTTTCCCCAAAGGTAGGGGAGTCTAAAACTAGAGGGCAGAGGTTTAAGGGAGAGGGGAGAGATACAAAAGGGTCCAGAGGGGCAATTTTTTCACACAGAGGGCGGTGAGTGTCTGGAACGAGCTGCCAGAGGCAGAAGTAGAGGCGGGTACAATTTTTTAAAAAAAAGCGTTTCGACAGTTACATGGGTACGATGGGTATAGAGGGATATGGGGCAAATGTGGGCAATTGGGATTAGTTTAATGGATTTAAAAAAAGGGCGGCATGCACAAGATGGACCAAAGGGCCTGTTTCCATTCTGTAAACTCTATGACAAGGCTGTGGATTGAGTGCTGGAAAATGAGATTCGATTGGATAGGTGTTTGATGACCAGTTCAGACATAATGGGCCGAAGGGCCTCATTTTGTGCTGTTAAAACTCGATGGCTGTTAGGCCTCCCACAGCAGTGGCCCCATCACTTGCAGCTCTCACAGCGCTGGCTGGGATACCCACCACCTCCCAAACCTATCTGGTTGCAAATACACAATTGCAGCCAGCAGTGAGCTGCCTGGTCTGAGAGAGACATCTGTCAGCTCTCTGCTGCTGCAGCTCGCTTCAACACAGCAGCTGCCCCCAGGTAGTCCGGGGGTCCTCAGCTCTTTCTGAGCAGCCCCCGTCTAGATATAGACCCAGCCCCCTCCCCACCACCTGGACCAATCACCCCCCATTCCCCCACAGCAATTGCATGCAGAGTGTCAGCAGGGCACCTCTCCCTAACCCACTGTCCATGCAGAGAGGTAGCGAGACCCCTCCCTACCCCACTGTACATGCAGAGAGGCAGCGAGACCCCTCCCTACCCCACTGTGCATGCAGAGATGTAGCGAGACACCTCCCTACCCCACTGTGCATGCAGAGAGGCAGCGAGACCCCCTCCCTACCCCACTGTGCATGCAGAGTGTCAGCGAGACCCCCCACCCGACTCCACTGTCCATGCAGAGAGGCAGCGAGACCCCCTCCCTACCCCACTGTGCATGCAAAGAGGTAGTGAGACCCCCTCCCTACCCCACTGTCCATGCAGAGAGGCAGCGAGACCCCCTCCCTATCCCACTGTCCAAGCAGAGAGGCAGCGAGACCCCCCTCCCTACCCCACTGTGCATGCAGAGAGGCAGCGAAACCTCCTCCCTACCCCCACTGTTCATGCAGAGAGGCAGCGAGACCCTCTCCCTACCCCACTGTGGATGCCGAGAGGCAGCGAGTCCTCCTCCCTACCCCGCTGTGCATGCAGAGAGGCACTGAGACCCCCCTCCCTACCAACACCAATCATGTGCAGAGTGGCAGCGGGGACCACCCCACCCCACAGACAGTGGGCAGAGTGGTAACGGGACCCTCTCCGACCCAGCAACTACGTTCAGAGTCGGCCCCACTACCTTCAGGCTCCGCCCCTGTAGACCACGCCACCTCATGCGCCACTCCCTGGTACTGCCCGGTGGGCATTGCCCAAGGGGTACCTACCTTTGCCCTCGACCTTGCCCGGTGTCCTCAATGGCCTTCGGTTCTACCGGCGAGGTCATCATGACTCGTCCTCATACATGTGGCCAGCTGTTTTCCTCACCGGACCCAACCTCTCCCGGTGAGGCTGCAAAGGCAAGTGTGGCGCACAATTCCATCCCAGGCTCACTAATCTCATTTAAATTTGTTTCAAAATAAATTGAAATAATTTATTCAGCTTCTTGCCGGAAATGGGCAGGAGACTGAATCCGCTGTTTATCCATTGCCGGTGAAGGTTGCAAGAGGTGAGAAATGGGACGTGGACCTGAGTTCCAGGCTGTCACGCGGTTTTACTTGATCACCCCACCATCAATGGACAGGGAGTAGCTGTTATCCTGCCCTACCCCCTACCGTGTGTGTGTTGCGTGTGTCTATATTGTCTGTACCAGTATGCATGTGTATGTGTGCGTGTTTGTGTGTGAGCAACAGAGTACCTGACGAGTGTTCCTAAGTGTGCGTTATTCTGAAGTGTTGCAGCAATTTTGGTTCTTGAATTTGTGTGTGAGTGGGAGTAAGTGTCTAAATCTGATTGCTTGTATCAACAAATGTGTGTATTAATGTATGTGTGTTTGGGTGTGTCTGTGTGTTTGTGTTCCTGTTGCTCTCGGAGAGCTTGTGGTAGCACAGGGGATAGCATTGCTACCTCACAGCACCAGAGCTCCTGGTTCAATTGCAGGTTTGGCCACTGTCTGTGCAGATTCTGCATGTTCTCCCCATGTCTGCGTGGGTTTCCTCCGGGTGAACATAGACATAGAACAGTACAGCACAGAACAGGCCCTTCGGCCCACGATGTTGTGCCGAGCTTTATCTGAAACCAAGATCAAGCTATCCCACTCCCTATCATCCTGGTGTGCTCCATGTGCCTATCCAATAACCGCTTAAATGTTTCTAAAGTGTCTGACTCCACTATCACTGCAGGCAGTCCATTCCACACCCCAACCACTCTCTGCGTAAAGAACCTACCTTTGATATCTGTCCTGTATCTCCCACCACGAACCCTATAGTTATGCCCCCTTGTAATAGCTCCATCCACCCGAGGAAATAGTCTTTGAACGTTCACTCTATCTATCCCCTTCATCATTTTATACACCTCTATTAAGTCTCCCCTCAGCCTCCTCCGCTCCAGAGAGAACAGCCCTAGCTCCCTCAACCTTTCCTCATATGATTGGTGGAGTAGTGGATGAGGTGGAGGGCTGTTGTAGGCTGCAAAGAGACATAGATAGGGTGCAAAGCTGGGCTGAAAAATGGCAAATGGAGTTTAACCCTGATAAATGTGAGGTGATTCATTTTGGTAGGACAAATTTAAATGTGGATTACAGGGTCAAAGGTAGGGTTCTGAAGACTGTGGAGGAACAGAGAGATCTTGGGGTCCATATCCACAGATCTCTAAAGGTTGCCACTCAAGTGGATAGAGCTGTGAAGAAGGCCTATAGTGTGTTAGCTTTTATTAACAGGGGGTTGGAGTTTAAGAGCCGTGGGGTTATGCTGCAACTGTACAGGACCTTGGTGAGACCACATTTGGAATATTGTGTGCAGTTCTGGTCACCTCACTATAAGAAGGATGTGGAAGCGCTGGAAAGAGTGCAGAGGAGATTTACCAGGATGCTGCCTGGTTTGGAGGGTAGGTCATATGAGGAAAGGTTGAGGGAGCTAGGGCTGTTCTCTCTGGAGCGGAGGAGGCTGAGGGGAGACTTAATAGAGGTGTATAAAATGATGAAGGGGATAGATAGAGTGAACGTTCAAAGACTATTTCCTCGGGTGGATGGAGCTATTACAAGGGGGCATAACTATAGGGTTCGTGGTGGGAGATACAGGAGGGATATCAGAGGTAGGTTCTTTACGCAGAGAGTGGTTGGGGTGTGGAATGGACTGCCTGCAGTGATAGTGGAGTCAGACACTTTAGGAACATTTAAGCGGTTATTGGATAGGCACATGGAGCACACCAGGATGATAGGGAGTGGGATAGCTTGATCTTGGTTTCAGATAAAGCTCGGCACAACATCGTGGGCCGAAGGGCCTGTTCTGTGCTGTACTGTTCTATGTTCTATGACCTACCCTCCAAACCAGGCAGCATCCTGGTAAATCTCCTCTGCACTCTTTCCAGCGCTTCCACATCCTTCTTATAGTGAGGTGACCAGAACTGCACACAATATTCCAAATGTGGTCTCACCAAGGTCCTGTACAGTTGCAGCATAACCCCACGGCTCTTAAACTCCAACCCCCTGTTAATAAAAGCTAACACACTATAGGCCTTCTTCATAGCTCTATCCACTTGACTGGCAACCTTTAGAGATCTGTGGATATGGACCCCAAGATCTCTCTGTTCCTCCACAGTCTTCAGAACCCTACCTTTGACCCTGTAATCCACATTTAAATTAGTCCTACCAAAATGAATCACCTCACATTTATCAGGGTTAAACTCCATTTGCCATTTTTCAGCCCAGCTTTGCATCCTATCTATGTCTCTTTGCAGCCTACAACAGCCCTCCACCTCATCCACTACTCCACCAATCTTGGTGTCATCAGCAAATTTACTGATCCACCCTTCAGCCCCCTCCTCTAAGTCATTAATAAAAATCACAAAGAGCAGAGGACCAAGCACTGATCCCTGCGGCACACCGCTAGCAACCTGCCTCCAATCCGAAAACTTTCCATCGACCACCACCCTCTGTCTTCGGTCAGACAGCCAGTTACCTATCCAATCGGCCAACTTTCCCTCTATCCCACACCTCCTCACTTTCATCATAAGCCGACCATGGGGGACCTTATCAAACGCCTTACTAAAATCCATGTATATGACATCAACTGCCCTACCTTCATCAACACACTTAGTTACCTCCTCAAAAAATTCTATCAAATTTGTGAGGCACGACTTGCCCTTCACGAATCCGTGCTGACTATCTCGGATTAATCCGCATCTTTCTAAATGGTCGTAAATCCCATCCCTAAGGACCCTTTCCATCAATTTACCAACCACCGAAGTAAGACTAACCGGTCTATAATTACCAGGGTCATTTCTATTCCCTTTCTTAAACAGAGGAACAACATTCGTTGGTGCTCCAGTTTCCTCCCACCATCTGAAAGTTGTGCTGGTTGGGTGCATTGGTCGTGCTAAATTCTCCCTCAGTGTACCTGAACAGGCGCTGGAGTGTGGTGACTCGGGGATTTTTATAGTAACTTCATTGCAATGTTAATGTTTGCATACTTGTGACACTGATGAATAAATTTCAAATTTAATGAAATATGTTTTCTCTCTGTGAGATCCTGCTGTGCAGATATGACCAATAAAATTGATTCTGCGGCCTGGTGATTGGGTGGGTGAACTGGTGTTATATGCAGAGGGTGAAAAGGATTCTGTCTCAATCTTTTACTCACGGTGGAATAGTGTTTGAGGTCACATGTCTATGGAAAGTCACAGCACTCAGAAGACATCCCAGCCCATAGACCCCGAGACAATTGTCAGTGGCTGAAAGAATTAATAACCGGATACAGAGATTCAACAAGAGCAGCAAACCCAGTACAGTAAATGACAAGAAAATCAAAACAGTTAAACAGCCTTTCCAGAATTAGGAACTGGACACAGGGGACGGGACTTTCCAGCCTCACTCTTCCCCAAGCTGCAAAATCCCACCCGTGTTCAACAGACCTTCCCATTCTCCGCCCCTCGCCTGCACCGATTCCCGTGGTGGTCGGGCCGGTCCAATTCCAGCCAGAGACTTACCCGGAACACCAACAATCGCCAGGAGGGGATAGTAAAAGTATTGAATCACGTACAGTAGATATTGAATCCGAACAGCTGATGTTATCCAATAATAATCAGCAGTAAACTGAGAAATCCAAGAGAGTAAACTCCTGTCCTTGGGTGGAACATTCCGGTTCATTGTTCCCAGATTCTGATCCATTGTTGAAACATTCCGGTTCATTGTTCCCAGATTCTGATCCATTGTTGGAAGATTCCAATCCATTGCTCCCAGATTCTGATCCATTGTTGGAAGATTCCAATCCATTGCTCCCAGATTCTGATCTCTCCTCTCCCTCCCTCTCTCTCCACAGCCGCTGATCTCTGTTGCTGTCGGAGTTGCCGCTCCCGCTGACTCAATGGGACAACACATTGAACGGAATCCCTTATTAATAGAAGAGGGAAATCCCTCCAGGCACACTAATCGGATCCATGGAGACTCACATCAATTCCAGTCACTAAACAAACAGCTTCACTTAACCCCCTTCAACCCAACACTTTTTATACCCAAAGTAGAACAGTTACAGCCTCGATGGGGTGTTGAGGGTCAGGGAGGGATGGAAAGTTGGAAATAATGTAGGGTCAATATTAATTCGATATAGCAGAGATCACTCTGCTAGTGTTAATTTTGAGACGACGAGAATACAAAAGCAGGGGTGTACTGCTGAGGGTTTATAAGACACTGGTCTGACCGCATTCAGAATATTGTCAGCAATTTTGGTCCCCGTATCTAAGGAAGGATGTGCTGGCCTTGGAGAGGGTCCAGAGCAGGTTCACAAGAATGATCCGGGGAATGAAAGACTTGACGCATGAGGAGCGTCTGAGGACTGGGGGTCCACACTCGATGCAGTTTGGAAGTATGAGGAAGGGGATCACATTGAAACTTACAGAATAATGAAAGGCCTGGATAGAGTGCACTTGGGGAAGGTGTTTCCATGAGTCGGGGAGACTTGGACCCGAGGGCACAGACTCAGAGGGAAGGGACGGCCCTTTAGAAATGTGATGTGGAGATGGCGGTGTTGGACTGGGGTGTGCGCAGTAAGAAGTCTCACAACACCAGTTGCCCACTCACCTGATGAAGGAGCAGCATTCCGAAAGCTCGTGATTCGAAATAAAGCTGTGGGACTTTAACCTGCTGTTGTGAGACTTCTTACTTCAGAACTGAGACGAGGAGGAATTTCTTCAGCCAGAGGGTGGTGAATCTGTGGGATTCATTGCCACACAAGGCTGTGGAGGCCAGATCATTGAATGTATTTAATAAAGAGATAAATAGGTTCTTGACTGGTACAGCGATCAAGGGTTACGGGGAGAAAGCAGGAGAATGGGTTTAAGAAACTTATCAGCCAGAATTGATTGGTGGAGCCTGCTCGCTGGGCCTAATGGCCTCATTCTGCTCTTATATCTTATTGTCTTCTGGGTATCATGGTTGTGGTTTTGTGGATGTGGATATATGTGTAGTGATGCTTGGATAGTGATGTCTTCCTTGATTGTAGAAACTATTAATGATCTAATGCTTACAGTATTATAGTATACGTGAGTATAAACTATTGCCCTGGCTCCTGGCGGTTGGGTGAGGTCATGTGATGGGATGGTCTTGTTCTGCAGACAACTTCCTGCTAAGATAAGCTGAATGCAGCTGCGGTCACTTGTTATCACACAAGTGTTCTGTGTTGCAGCGTCCGTGCACAGAATGTGACTGGCCAGTGAAGGTCAGCACGAGGAGTGCACGAAGCATTATTATCCTCTGATTGGTAACGGGTATATTCGGACTATAGCTGGGAGGCTATCGGGTCACTTGTATGTGTTAGAAAAAAAGTATTTGTATTGTACCAAAACAAAGCAGTGTGTTCAGTCTCCCCTGAGGGCTGCAAGCTTTGTTAGCCTGCATCATTAAGGAAGACTGACCTGATGTCGTAACATAATGAAATAAAGAGGTTGATTAAACACCTGGAGTTGAATCGGTTTGTTGTCGAACCAAGCCTGATTGAGTGCAATTTGAGATTATCATTTGGTGTCAGAAGTGGGATTCCAACAGTCGGCAGCCGACAGACAATGGTGTTAGAGTCGTCAGCACCGAGTCCGGGACTGAGGAATTGGCCACCCAAGTGCGTGAGTACCGTTGATACGACCACTTGGTTTTCCTCTGCCCTGTAATTCTGGTGTTTGTTGACCTTTCGTTTATTGTCGCCAGCCGCCCCGACGGAATAGCCTGTGATTTCGTCAGCTTGTGCAACTCCAGGTCGGGTGTTATTTGGGTCACTGTGAAAACGGTGAGGTATAAAATAAGTAGTCAGTGAATAATTGAGCAGAACCGTAATTCACTGAGGGTCGCTGTTGATCGGCGAGGGTCACCAGGGAACTGGTGAGGTGGTGATAGAATTGTTAGAGCTCCAATTGAATTTACCGGGGTATTGAGTGAGTACAACAGTTTGTTTTAAAATGGGGAACTATTTGGATACAACCAATCAGACAAATTCAGCCTTACAAATGCTTTGCGAGAAATATCCGGATAAAGCCACCAAATTGAGACAATTGTCGGGGGCATTGACCCATAAATTAGGGCCATCCGAATGGCCCCCAGGAGGGACCAAAAATATCCAACTTGTTAAAGCTGCGCAGCAACAAATTTGGCGAAAGAATATGGGAAGGAAGACGAAGGAGCTTATAGGGTTATGGTTGCAACATTGTCAGGAGTTAAAGGAGCAGAGTCTCCTATCCAGCTGGCAGGACAATGCTGTTAAGTTGGGAATAGAATTATTGGAGGGAGGGACTCTGAAACCAGTTGAGGTGTTGAAAAGGGAATGCTTATATAAGAAACGTTCTCTCAAGGATCGTGAGGTTTCTGAGATAGGGAGCATGATGGATGGCATTCAGGTCACTGATAATGATACAGATGAGGATCTACACCATTGGATGATGGGGGTAACTGCACCTCTTCCGCCTCACCCATCTCAAGCGCAGCCCTTAGCAGAACCACCCCCGACGGCATCTAATGCGGATGCCGATACACGGGAAGAGATCCCTGGTCCAACTGCCCCTTCTCCTGAGGGTAAATATGCGCCTCCCCCGTACCAGGGACAACAGTCGACCCTCTACCCCCTCTCTCTGGCATGTTAGGTTCGCAGACCCCAATTGTAATTAACGTCACCAGTCCCAGTCCCAGTCCCTACTGTCCCAGCCCCGACGCCCAACATACTGAACCTCTGGCAGACGAGCCTGTTTCTGGTCGCACATGGAGCCATAAAAACCAGGGCAATGAATCCGAAGCACAGGCGAATAATCACCCTGGGAACTACCCTATAAGACCAATGCCCAACCCTCGACACGACCCAAACAACGTAAACTCCCGGGCAACTATGGAAGTATATTACCCATGGAAGCCGAATGAATTGATGGCCATACTAGGCGGCGCACCTGATCGGCATCAGACCCCGCAAAAATTTGTAGACTTCCTTCGCACCACTATCCAGGTTAATGGCGCTGAGTCAAGAGACCTGTGGGCATTGGTTCGTCAGGTGCTGACCCCATCGGAGTGCACCCGATTCCTCGGCCATGTGAGCACGGACGACCACCCGGTCCGCATTCATGACGATCTATTACCGATTAATAATACGGGGCAAGGACGCATCGATTTGATACTTCAGGTGGTCAGTCGCACTTTGCAGAAGCCTGTTGATTTGTCCAAGATATTGGAATTGAAACCCCGGAAGAGTGAAGGGGCAGAGGAGTTCCTAGAAAGGTTCCACGAAATCTATGAAACTCAGTCAGGAGACCAGAGGAGGGGAACCCTTCGCCGCAGTGCTGCTCAATCCTTATGCATTGTCTCCCTTCCATGGTGGCGACAGCCATAAAGACCAATAACATTGATTGGGCAGACAGCTCCCCCGTGCAGATGTCCCGTGCTGTCAAAGCCTTCTGGCCAAACTCACAAGGGGACACTAGAGGGGAACCTCAAGGCCTGAAAGAGGAACCTCAGGCTAAGGTCAAACCTGAAAAAACTGAATATGTAATGAAAGAGGAACCGCGGCAGCCTCCTACCAGAGGAGACCCTGATCAGGTGCATTATCAAATGGAACCTCACTTTTATCATCCAGGGTGGGTAGGCCAGCAGGGATATGGATATAGAACCCATCCAAGTGGCCCCACAGCTCCCTTTTATGTCCTGCCATATACTCATTACCCACCTTATAACCTGCATCGAGGACATGAGAGAACCCCTCGGGGCCGGAATAATGCCAGATCTGATGGCTGTTTTAACTGTGGCCGTCTGGGACATTACAGCAAGGAGTGCCCCAGCAGAAGGCAGACTAGGGGAGGTGATAGACGCGGACCCTACACTCCATTTTCCCCAGCAGAATCCCTTCTGACAACGTATGCTGTTACTGACGGAGTCCCAATCCGACCAAGAACCCTTATTGATGTTGAAGCTCTATAATCACTGGTATCTGTTTCTGGTAGACACTGGGGCAGCTATGTCCTCTGTACAAGGCACCTTGAAGTTACCCCAATCGAAAAAACCCCCAAAACTTTCCGGACTCCAGGGTCAAGTTTTGCAATATGCGGTGTCAGAAAAGGTCCCGGTGTCCTATCAGAGTGAAACTGTGGACCATCAATTTGTTATCACCACTGGAATCGATTGCAACCTAATGGGGAGAGATTTGTTGTGTGCCTTTCAACTTCGACTCCGCTGTTCAGAGGCTGGTATCTAAATTGACATGTCACAATCTCCTCGAATGTGTTACGTCGCATCAGTTCCCCAGTGGTGGACCTTAGATCTGGTGGATGCCACACGCCATGTGACCCTTGCCTATGATCGCAGTGGCCAGAATCACGATTTGGCAGAGTTTTTCAAGGATTTTGAAGGTACATCATGGGCCATTGAGACCCGTGCCTGGGCTCAGGGACCGGAGGGTGAAGCTGACTATGTCAATGTCCCTCTCCAATTGTGGAAACAGCCGTCTGGAGTGGCCCCGCATATTACCAGATCTGTCACCCCACCCAATCATGCCAAAGATCTGGGCCCCATGGTGCACAGAGCAGTGGAATTAGCTGACCCACGCAGAACGGACAAACAAGAGCTCCCTGGGAACCTGTGTATCCAATTTTATCACCACCCGCAGGTCTCCACTGCGGTCCTCCATCGACACAAGAGAAAGGACATTATAGAATACACGAACCCCTCTGTATGGGGGATGGACTCTGTGCAGGTTGGATTTACGGATATTGAACCCATCGAGATCTTGGTGCAACCTAATGTGACTTTTCCGTCAATCCGGCAATATCCCTTAAAGGCGCAAGCTGTTCCGAGTATCACTTGACTGATCGATAGCCTTTTACATCAAGGGATTCTATTACCATGTCAGTCCCCATGTAATACCCCAATCCTTGCAGTCCCTAAACCAGGAAAGCCAAATGAATATCGCCTCGTCCAGGATTTACGAGCCATTAATTCTACCATCGAGCCTTTACATGCCTTGGTGCCCACATCCTGGCCTCCATTCCAGCTAATGCTCGGGTGTTCGTGGTCATTGATCTTCAGCATGCCTTTTTCTCCATCCCATTACATCCGAATAGTCAGTTCTTGTTTGCCTTTTCCCACAACGGCCAACAATATACCTGGACTCGACTACCTCAGGGCTTTATTAACTCGCCGACCCTCTTCTCGCAGTGTCTCCAGAAACAATTACAGAATTTAACCCCTGCTAGTGGATCAACCCTCATCCAATACGTTGATGATTTGCTTACAGCGAGTTCGGATGAATGCAGTAATAGAGAAGATGCCGTTCAGGTCCTGAATTACCTGTCCTACTTAGGCTACCTTGTGTCTCCTGGTAAGGTCCTGATCGCTCAGACCACTGTCAAGTTCTTAGGTGTCCTGCTGTCCGCTGACACTCGTCACCTGGAAGAAAGTCAAATTGAACCAATAGCACACTTCCCTAGTCCCACTGATGCCAAGCAAGTCCGACGGTGGTTGGGTATGATTAATTACTGCCGGCAGTGGATCCCCAATGTGACCTTGTTAACAAATAAACTAACCCCCTATACGGCTAAGGAGGGATCCTTCGTCCTTTCCGCAGAAGCAGAAGAGGCGTTCAGTGAATTAAAACAGTCCTTAATACAGGCACCAGCCCTGGGGAGGCCTTTGTACGATCGACCCTTTCAACTCTTCTGGACGATCATCGACGACTGCGCTACTTCGGTTTTGACTCAACTTCATGGTGACCGACACCGACCGGTTGCCTATTTTTCCTCCAGACTGGACCCTGTAGCGCTCGGATATCCACACTGCACCCAAGTCCTTGCGGCTATTTACCTCAGCTTGAAGGCGGCTGCAAATCTGACTTTACAACAGCCCATTGTTATATATACCACTCACGCGGTGGCAGCACTGTTGGGCCAGTTACAGACACAACATCTGACTGCAGCCAGACAGAACCGATATGAGATTTAATTGCTTAATAATCCTCAACTTACCTTTAAGTATTGCACTGTTATTAATCCAGCCAATTTCCTGACCCACCCTCCCCGGGTCGCTGATTTCCCCCCACATGACTGTTCCGTCCTTCTCAGGGAAGACACCACCGTGCGCCCCGATCTCTCTGAAATTCCCCTGATGAACCCCGATCTCATCATGTTCACCGATGGCAGTGCCTCCATTGACGAGGGAGGCCATCGGCTCTCAGGGTACGCTATTGTGAATGACCAGGGGGTTATTTTGGAGTCAGCAGCTTTTGAGACCCCTTTCTCGGCTCAGCAAGCCGAACTGTTTACCCTCATCAGAGCTTGTGTTCTGGGTCGGGGTTTGAATGTTAACATCTACACGGACTCCCAGTATGCTTTTGGAGTTGTCCCTGACTTTGGACAACTGTGGAGGAATAGAGGCTTCCTTACATCACCCGGCGCCCCTATTTCACACAAACAACTGGTGTCTGACTTACTACAGGCCCTTCTTCTGCCTGCACGCATTGCAGTGATTAAGTGCACCGCCCATTCCGCTGGTAAAGACCCTGTCACTTTAGGTAACCATAGGGCAGATGAGGCGGCCAAATTGGTTTCTAAAACTTGTCAGATGATTGTGCCCCGAATGATGAGGCAGGGGAAAAGTCCGGACGTGGATGGCCCTGCCTCTGAGCAACCCATGCCAACCATCGATGATGTTCTTAGATCGCAGCAAGAATCCTCGCCTGGTGACAAAGATTGATGGAATGCACTGGGCTGTAGGGTGGACCCAGAATCCAGAGTCTGGATCACTCCTGCTAACCAAACCTGTATGTCCGATACTGTGGCTCTCGGGGTAATTGATTGTGTACACTTTGCAACTCACTGTGGTGCAAAGTTTCTTAGTGATTTACTCCTCACTTTCTGGTGGCATCCTCGCCTACAGGACATGGCACAAAGTCTAATTCTCCGCTGTTTGATATGCCAACAGCATAATCCGGGCACTGTTATTAATCCAGCCAATTTCCTGACCCACCCTCCCCGGGTCGCTGATTCCCGGGGAGCACCCTGTGATCTGGGTAAGACTCCCCTGCCGGCAGGCCCCTTTGAGACCCTGCAGATGGTCTTCATTGAGTTGCAGAGATGTCAGGGGTATAAATATGTCTTAGTAATCGTGGATGTCTTTAATAAGTGGATTGAAGTGTATCCTACATCGGATAACAAAGCGACAACTGTTGTCAGGATTTTACTGCACGAAATTGTGCCTCGATTTGGCGTCCCGACCTCCCTGAGTTCTGACAATGGCCCACATTTTATTGCATCAGTCAATAAGGAACTGTGCGCCCAGCTGAATATTCGCCAACAACTCCATTGCGCTCACCATCCCCAGGCTGCTGGTGTCGTCGAACGTTCCAATCAAACGCTCAAAACCAAGCTGGCTAAACTTGTAGAAACCTCAGGTCTGTCTTGGGTCAGACTACTCCGAGCTTTATTTCAAATACGAACCACCCCTGCAGGACCGCCCCATCTCTCGCCCGCGGAGGTCTTGTCTGGTCGACCCCTGCGGACCCCTTGGGATGATGGGTCAAAGACACCCGTTCATTTCCATCATATGACAGATGAAATGACCTCATATATCCTCTCCCTTACCCCACTCTTTGTGTCATCTTCATTCACAAGTCCGGGCTGCTTACGGTAAACCACCGACCTTATCCACTCCCACTAAAGTAAAACCGGGCTCATTTGTCCTTATCAAAAATTGGACTCGCAGCATTTAGAGCCGCGGTGGGAGGGCCCATTCCAAGTCTTGTTAACCACCCCTACAGTGGCTCAGGTGGCGGGACGCGAGGCTTGTGTCCACCTCCACCACTGTAAATTGATCGGGCAAGCCGATCCCAAAAAGGGGGGAGTTGAGGATGGCAGTGAGGAGGATCTTACGGATGATTAGTACGAGAGGCGGTACCGGGTGACATGCTCTTTACTCTGTGGTTGTTATGCTTGTCGTAATGTTTTTTTCCTCTTCAGGTAGTGGTCAAGTAAGGACGAACCAACATGATTTTGGCAAAAATACTCTTGGAGCTCATCAGCTTGATGTTCTGTGCTGTAAGTGCAGGGGAATATGAAATCAGCCAGCCTAATCGGACCCCTGTTCCTGGAGGAGACGCCCACAGTCGGAGACGAAGGAGCACCGGGGATAGTATATTTCAGATTGAAGGGTTATTAGAGGGACTGGACAATCCATCCCCAATTAAAGGGCAAGAGCACCCTCTGGGAAACTGGTTTGTACAAGCCCATCATACCATCCATGGAGCTTCTACTATAGCATGCTATCCTTTCCCCAAAGACGTAAATTCCCTGTTCACAATTACTCCCTCTTGGTATCGAGAGGGACGATCCTTCGAATGCGCAGAACAAGATGCAACTCTTCCTCGGGAGGACCGGATACCTTTCCGGTATGACCCCGCCTGTGCTCCAACCGTGGATTGCTACCATTCCCCTCGTGAGTCCAAGGTTAGGCAGAGGACTAATGACTGGAGGAAACTTTCCCTCTGGTGGGAACAACAGGCCGATGGGACAGCGGTTCCCGAGGATAATCAAAGCTGTGAGAACTGCTTTAAAGGGAGGGGTTGGGGATGCTCCACAGTTTGTGTGTGCCAGGATCACCCCTGCCTGAGCAAGCATTGCCATCAGCATAAATGTGGGTACGAAGCCCAGAGAGATGAGGTAACCTGTAAGTGTTTGAATTCTACCTGCATAGCTTTGGGAAAAGGGGAAAATCTAATTTGTGGCCATATGAATGGCACCCACCTTCATGCTTACGGTAGGGACTTTACGATAGTACAGATTAATGCAGAAGGAAGACGGACGGTATCATCCCGTACAGGTTCCAGATCCCTGTTCTTGGGAACCGATGATACCTATCACCGGGTTCGAGCCAACGGGACATGGCAAAAGTGTTCAGAGACCATGTACACTGAGACAGGGTATTTCTTCTTTTTCAATGGTACGGCCACCAAATATTTGTCCTATCCTTACCCCCAGGTGGTGGCAATAGGGACCATACTTCCCAGCATGGTTCCCTGTCCGAGCCATTGGGGGCCCTCACGTCATAGAATCATAGAATCCCACAGTGCAGAAAGAGTGCCCATCGAGTCTGCACCAACCACAATCCCACCCAGGCCCTATCCACATATCCCAACATATTTACCCACTAACCCCTCTAACCTATGCATCCCGGGACACTAAGGAGCAATTTAGAATGGCCAATCAACCTAGCCCGCACATCTTTGGACTGTGTGAGAAAACCGGAGCACCCGGAGGAAACCCACGCAGACACAGGGAGAATGTGCAAACTCCACACAGACAGCGACCCGACCCGGGATTCGAACCCAGGTCTCTGGAGCTGTGAAGCAGCAGTCTAACCACTGTGCTACCGTGCCGCCCATAGGAGGCCAGAGCGGGACTGAGCAGAGGATTTTTGCGCTGACTACAAGGAAATAACTGCCCTCACTCCTGGTCAGGCTGCTGGCTATGGAGCGGCGGGTTTCTTTTCCTTTGGAGCCGTCCCAATAATCGTAATTACATCGCTTCTGGCCTTACCGCCTTGGGGAACGCTACAAGAGGAGCCCTCCGGGTCATCACCGTCCAATTAGAGAAACTCAGGCTGTATGCCCAGCAGAATAGATATGCCTTGGATTACCTGCTAGCTCGACAAGGAGGCATGTGTGCCATCGTGAAGGATAACTGCATACTGGGACTAGATAAGGTCACTACTAATCTCACTAATTACCTGAACCAAATTGACCAGCAACTAGGATCTATTAGAGAGGGCAAGGGATTGGGGGAATGGGAACTGTCAGGATGTCTTGGTTGGTTAAAGAATGTGGGGTTATATGCCATACTCTTATTTCTTTGTATGAGGATTGGAATTGGCATTGTAAAGTGTCTCATCACACGGGTGATGACCACCTTGGATTCGATAGGATCACGACCGACTCAGCTGATGATGGTCGCCGCGAGTGAGAAGGAGGACGAGGAATACAAACTCATACTGGACGACGAGGTGCTGGAGGAAGCCCGAATAGAAGTGGAGGCAGAATTGGATGCGGAGGATGAGGGAGATAAAGTAATATTGGACTTGATGAAAATACAATTGTAACCTGATTAGATCAAGCCACGACGATGTCAGTGGTTATCACAGAGTGATAAAAGGGGGGAATGTGGATGTAAATATGTAGAGTGTTGCTTAAATCGCGATGTTTTGGCGCCTGTTCTAGTATTTGAATTTGTGGTTGGTGCGGTCACGTGATGTTTTTGGCGCCGGTTCTGAAACAGTATTTAAACTGTAAAAAGCGTGGGAAATGTGTTCAGTCTTTGATGGCTGCAGGCTTCGGTAACCCGCACCATTACGGAAGGCTGACCCGACGTCGTTAAAGGAAAGAAAGAAGTTAACCAGATATCTGGAGTTGAATCGATTTTTGTCGAAGCCAAGCCTGATAAAGAATATTTCCAGATTCACAGGACCAGCTTAGGGGCAAAAAATAGGGGCGGCATAGGCAAGTTGGGCCAAAGGGCCTGTTTCCATGCAGTAAACCTCTATGAGGCCCTGGTCAAGAAGAGGAAAGAGGCACGTGACATTCATAGGCAGCTGGGATCAAGTGAATCCCTTGAAGAGTATAGGGGGTGTAGGAGTAGAGTTAAGAGAGAAATCAGGAGGGTAAAAAGGGGACATGAGATTGTTTTGGCAGATAAGGCAAAGGAGGATCCAAAGAGCTTCTACAAATACATAAAGGGCAAAAGAGCAACAAGGGAGAGAGTAGGGCCTCTTAAGGATCAACAAGGTCATCTATGTGCGGATCCACAAGAGATGGGTGAGATCCTAAATGAATATTTCTCATCAGTATTTACTTTTGAGAAAAGCATGGATGTTGGGGAACTTGGGGAAATAAATAATGATGACTTGAGGAGTGTACATATTACAGAGAAGGAGGTGCTGGAAGTCTTAAAGCGCATCAAGGTAGATAAATCTCCGGGACCTGATGAAGTGTATCCCAGGACATCGTGGGAGGCTAGGGAGGAAATTGCGGATCCCCAGCCGAGATTTTTGAATCATCAATGGTCACGGGTGAGGTGCCTGAAGATTGGAGAGTGGCAAATGTTGGGCCTTTGTTTAAAAAGGGCTGCAGGGAAAAGCCTGGGAACTACAGGCCGGTGAGTCTCACATCTGTGGTGGGTAAATTGTTGGAAGGTAATTTGAGAGACAGAGTCTACAGGCATTTCGAGATGCAAGGACTGATTAGGGACAGTCAGCATGGCTTTGTGAGTGGAAAATCATGTCTCACAAATTTGAGTTTTTTGAAGGGGTAACCAAGAAGGTAGATGAGGGCAGTGCAGTTGATGTTGTCTACATGGACTTTAGCAAGGCCCTTGACAAGGTACCACATGGTAGGTTGTTGCATAAGGTTAAATCTCACGGGATCCAAGGTGAGGTATCTAAATGGATATAAAATTGACTTTTTGACAGAAGCCAGGTGGTTGTAGAGAATTATTTTTCAAACTGGAGGCCTGTCACCAGCAGTGTGCCTCATGTGTCAGTGCTGGGTCCACTGTTATTTGTCATTTATATTAATGATTTGGATGAGAATATAGGAGGCATGGTTAGTAAGTTTGCAGATGACACTAAGATTGGTGGCATAGTGGACAGTGAAGAAAGTTATCTCCAATTGCAATGGGATCTTGATCAATTGGGCCAGTGGGCTGACGAATGGCAGATGGAGTTTAATTTAGACAAATGCGAGGTGATGCATTTTAGTAGATTGAACCAGGGCAGGACTTACTCAGTTAATGGTAGGGCATTGGGGAGAGTTACAGAACAAAGAGATCTAGGGATACATGTTCATAGCTCCTTGAAAGTGCAGTCACAGGTGGACAGAGTGGTGAAGAAGGCATTCGGCACGCTTGGTTTCATCGGTCAGAACATTGAATACAGGAGTTGGAATGTCTTGTTGAAGTTGTACAAGACATTGGTGAGACCACACTTGGAGTACTATGTGCAATTCTGGTCACCCTATTGTAGAAAGGATTTTATTAAACTAGAAAGAGTGCAGAAAAGATTTACTACGATGCTACAGGGACTTGATGGATTGAGTTACAAGGAGAGACTGGATAGACTGGGAGTTTTTTCTCTGGAGCGTAGGAGGCTGAGGTGTGATCTTATAAAGGTCTATAAAATAACTGGGGGCACAGATCAGCCAGATAGTCAATATTTTTCCCAAAGGTAGGGGAGTCTAAAACTAGAGGGCATAGGTTTAAGGTGAAAGGGGAGAGATACAAAAGTGTCCAGAGCTGCACTTTTCCACACTGGGGGTGGTGAGTGTCTGGAACAAGTTGCCAGAGGTAATAGGAGAGGCGGGTACAATTTTGTCTTTTAAAAAGCATTTAGATAGTTACATGGGTAAGATGAGTGCAGAGGGATATGGGTGAAATGCAGGCAATTGGGATTAGCTTAGGGGTTTTAAAAAAGAAAGGGCGGCACGGACAAGTTGGGCCGAAGGGTCTGTTTCCATGCTGCAAACCGCTGTGACCTCTAAAACTCAAGAAACTTATCATCCTCCAGGACAAAATAGCCCACTTAATTGGCACACCATCAGAAGGCGATGGCCTCGTGGTATTATCGCTCGACTATTAATCCAGAAACTCAGCTAATTCTCTCAGGGCCCGGGTTCGAAACCCGCCATGGCAGCTGGTGGAAAATAAATTGAATAAAAAAAGTATGGAACTAAGAATCCATTGATAACCATGAAATCATTGCCGATTGTTGGAAAAACCCATCTGGTTCACTAATATCTTTTAGGTAAGGAAATCTGCAGTCCTTACCTGGTCTGGCCTACATGTGACACCAGAACCACAACAATGTGGTTGACTCTCAACTGCCCTCAGGCAACTAGGGATGGACAATAAATGCTGATCAACCAGCAACGTCCATGTCCTACGAATGAATAAAGGTCCACCGCCTTAATCATTAATTCCATCCACCACCACTGCGCAATTGATCAAGTGCACTGCAGCAAGCCTCGTTAGACAGCGCCTTCCAAACCCACGACAGCAAACATCTGGAAGGACAAGAGCAGGAGATGCATGTGAATGTGGTAATGATGAACCCCTGCAGTCCATGTGGTGTTGCTGCATGTACAGTGCTATTACAGAGGAACTTCCAGGATTTTGATCCAGCAACAGTGAAGGAATGGCGACACATTTACAAGTTAGGATGGTGACTTTGAGAGGAACTTGCAGGTGGAAGTGTTCCCATGTATCTTTCTATTTCTAAAGAAGGCAAACTCTCCCATGATTATCAATATCAATTTGTGTCTGATGCACTATCAATCAAGCAAAGACTAGTTTGTATGCAAGAACAAATAGGCTTTTATTAGCAAAAGACTTGGAGCACACCCATGCCGATGAACTGGTCCAGAGACTGAGGCAGGGGGTGGGGAGCAGTCACCTTTATACCTGGACCGGGGGAGGAGTCCCAGACAGGGCCGGCAGGGGCATGTCCAGGCATGTCACACACACACACAGGCAATAAGCTAACAGTGGTTTACCACAGTGTCACCCTCGCAAAACCTTCAAATAACCACCACATGAAATAACCCCCACATAGTATCACAGCCAACAGTTCCGTCCCTCGCCTACAGAATTCCCATTATTAGATCAGATGCAGGAAAAAAAACATCTTCCAACATTATCCCATTGAAACGTTTCCATCACATAATCGCATAGAAAAAATCGCTGTCCTGGGAGATTGATGCCCTTCAATCGCGGTGCGGGGGAGGATTTAAAGGCGGTGGGGAAAATGAATATATCCTTATTGGGGGACAGCTGATATAGGGAGGCTTAAGTAATTTAAAGTCAGCACAGATTTGGTTTCAAATGCGTTCAAGGACAGTGTAACTGGACATCTAAATACCACTTAACCGGACTGACAGCAGGGGCTCGAAATACCCCCCATGGGCGGGTCAGTACAGGACGGCGATGCAAAGGCCGCCTAGTTAAGGGGCAGCGGAGGATGGAGCTGTAAAAGAATCAGAGGTAAGGGGCAGTACAGGGGAATGGTCCCTTTAAGCAGTCCATAGGGGCGGGTTCGACCCATTTCTCCACATTTCAGACAATTGATCAGAAAATGTTGTTAATATATTAAATGGGAATTATTTTAAATTATCTGGATACCGTTGTAATATAAATATGACGTGGATATCATATAAATGTTTAAATATGATATCTTTGTGACGAATCTAATCCTGGGGGTTGGTAGCCCCACCCATTGGGAGGAGCTGATTAACAGAGAGGATTATTTAAACCGGCTGCTAGGAGCTCAGTCTGTGTCTGGGGCTCAGAGAGGGAAGGAGCTCAGAGGTGAGCAGAGACTGCAGGATAAAGTGTGAGTATTGAAGCAGCTCTATCTCTGATAGCTGAACAGACTTGCAGAGAGATTCAGTGGTGAAGGCTGAAGCACAGATTGAGGAACTGACAGTTCAGAGTGAGATCTGGAGCTGAGACTCTGACAGCTACTTTCTTTGTGTTTGAGTGTTTATCACTTTTAATGTTGTCTTTCAGTAATGTTCTATCCATTGATGTTGTCTGAATAATCAGTCCATAATATGGGACTGTTACAACAAAAGAATCTATTTGGATTGTCATGTATATGTTGGATTTTTGAGTATCTGGTTCACTCCCACAGCCATGAGGTTGGTTATAATTATTGGATCCAGTTTTTTAACTGAAAATGAATCTGCCACTTGGCAATGGAGATAGTGTTTTCTGTGAAATTCCTTGTAATTTTGCTTTGAGAAAGGATTTGATAAAATCTTTGGGTTTAAAGAAAAAATAACTTTGTGAAGATTGACTTTTCTTGGGTTGAATATTTTTCTTTACAAATTGTCTCTGTAACAAATGTGATCAGTGGTGAAACTGATAATTGACATTGAGGTGCTATTGCAATGTTGTACATCAGCACATCTGGATGTGTTCCAGGGCTTGTTGTTAATGGTGATCTGACTTGTTTGATGCTGTGGCCTAGGTTATCCTTTAGGAGACTTGCTATAGCTTGCCTAAAGATTCCATCATGTATTCTTGCTTCATAGGGAACATGGTGGAAACAGATCAACTTTCAAAGGGGCAGGACTGGCAGCTCAATGTTCCAGGGTTCTGATGTTTCAGATGGGATGGGGAGGGGGTGGCATTGCAAGTCAAGGAAAATGTTCCAGCGGTGCTCAGGCAGGACAGATTAGGGGGCTTGTCTATGGAGGCCATGTGGGTGGAGCTGAGAAACAGGAAAGGTATGACCACATTAATGTGGGTGTCATAGACCACCCAGTAGTCAGCAAGAATTGGAGGAGCAAATCTGCAGTGATAGCAGACAACTGCAGGAAGCATAAAGTTGTGATAGAAGGGGATTTTAATTTTCCACATATAGATTGGGACTCCCATACTGTTAAAGGTTTAGATGGGTTAGAGTTTGTAAAATGTGTTCAAGAAAATTTTCTAAACCAATATAGAGTTACCAACTAGAGAGGATGTAATATTAGATCTCCTATTAGGAAATGAGTGAGGACAAGTGTGATGGAAGTGTGTGTAGGGGAGCACTTTGGTTCCAGTGATCATATAGTTTCAACTTGATCACTGGTCCTTGGGTTGAGGTACTAAACTGGAAAAAGGCCAAATTTGAAGAAATGAGAGGATCTAAAAAGTGTGGATTGGGACAGGCTCTTCTCTGGCAAGGTTGTGATTGGTAAGTGGAGGCCTTAAAAGGAGAAATTTGTATGCAGAGTTTGTATGTTCCTGGCAGGATTAAGGCAAAGTGAATAAGAATAAGGAACCTTGGTTCTCGAGGGATATTGGAACTCTGATAAAGAAGAGAGATGTATGACCTGTACAGGCAACAGGGAGCAAATAAGATGCTCGAGTATAAAAAGTGCAAGAAACTAAAAAAAAATCAGGAGGGCTGAAAGATGACATGAGGTTGCTTTGGCTGACAAGGTGAAGGATAATCCTAAGAGCTTCTCGAGGTATATTAAGAGCAAAAGGATAGTAAGGGATAAAATTTGTCCTCTTGAAGATCAGAGTGGTTGGCCACATATGGAACCAAAAGAAATGGGTGAGATATTAAGTGGGTTTTTTGCATTCGTATTTACTAAGGAAACTGGCACGGAGTCTATGGAAATAAGGCAAACGTGTAGGGAGGTCATGGAACCTATACAGATTAAAGGGGAGGAGGTGCTTGCTGTCTTGAGGCAAATCGGAAGATAAATCCCCAGGACCGGACAGGGTATTCCCTCGGACCTTGAAGGAGACTGGTGTTGAAATTGCAGGGGCCCTGGCAGATATATTTAAAATGTTGGTATCCACGGGTGAGGTGCCAGATGATTGGAGGATAGGTTGCTTAAAAAGGCTCAAAGTAATGTGGGAAATTATAGGCCGGTAAGTTTGACGTCAGTAGTAGGTAAATTGTTGGAAGGAGTACTAAGATAGGATCTACAAATATTTGGATAGACAGGGGCTTATTAGGGAGAGTATCATGGCTTTGTGCGTGGTAGGTCATGTTTAACCAATCTATTAGAGTTTTTCGAGGAGAATACCAGGAAAGTGGATGAAGGGAAGGCGGTGGATGTTGTCTACATGGACTGCAGTAAGGCCTTTGACAAGGTCCTGCATGGGAGGTTAGGAAGGTTTAGTCACTTGGTATCCATATAGTAAATTGGATTAGACATTGGCTCAATGGAAGAAGCCAGAGGGTGGTAGTGGAGGATTGCTTCTGAGTGGAGGCCTATGACTAGTGGTGTGCCACAGGGATCAGTGCTGGGTCCATTGTTGTTTGTCATCTATATCAATGATCTGGATGATAATGTGGTAAATTGGATCAGCAAATTTGCTGACGATACAAAGATTGGAGGTGTAGTGGACAGTGAGGAATGTTTTCAAAGCTTGCAGAAGAATTTGGACCAGCTAGAAAAATGGCAGATGGAGTTTAATGCAGACAAGTGAGGTATTGCACTTTGGATGGACAAACCAAGGTAGAACATGCAAGGTAAATGGTAGGACACTGAAGAGTGCAGTAGAACAGAGATCTGAGAATATAGATACATAATTCCCTAAAAGTGGCGTCACAGGTAGATAGGGTCGTAAAGAGTGCTTTTGGTACATTGGCCTTTATAAATCAAAGTACTGAGTATAAGAGTTGGAATGTTATGGTGAGGTTGTATAAGAAATTGGTGAGGCCGAATTTAGTGTATGGTGTGCAGTTTTGGTCACCTAATTACAGGAAGGATATTAATAAGTTTGAAGGAGTGCAGAGAAGGTTTACAAGGATGTTGCTGGGACTTGAGAAACTGAGTTAGAGAAAGGTTGAATAGGTTAGGACTTTATTCCCTGGAGTGTAGAAGAATGAGGGGAGATTCGATAGAGGTGTGTAAAATTATGATGGGTATAGATAGTGAATATAAGTAGGCTTTTTCCACTGAGGCAGGGGAGGAGAAAAAAACTAGAGGACATGGGTTAAGGGGGAAAAGTTTCAAGGGAATATTAGGGGGGGCTTCTTCACTGGGGGCAGTGTGGATTGAGCTGCCAGATGAAGTGGTGAATGTGGGTTCACTTTTAACATTAAAAAAAACTTGGATAGGTACATGGATGGGATGGGTGTGGAGGGATATGGTGCAGGTCAGTGGGACTAGGCCAAGAAATGGTTCAGCACAGCCAAGAAGGGCCAAAAGGCCTGTTTCTGTGCTGTAATGTCCTATGGTTCAGTTGTGCACTGAAGTGCTTGGATGCAAGTTTTGGGATGGTATCTTTTGTAACCATTTTTTCAAATACATTTTCCAGCATGAATGCTGTGCTATTGAGGTAATTCCATATATTGGGACACATTATCTCAGGTTACAGCAACACCAGGTGCTGGATGGACAAGACTTATTGAATGTTAAAACACCTGGGACACAGGACTGCTCATGCTCACTGAGAATTTATTTAACTTAAGTCTCAACTTCCATCTCTCTTGAGAGTGATGTATGTTCACACAACATACATGGTTGAGACAATTCTGTAGCTCAGTCAGCTGGACATAATCCAATCAAAAAGGTTACAAATGACATGCATTACATTGATTAAAGAACAGGATCTTTGGCTCTCCAAGCCTGCACCAACCATGCTGCCTGACAAAACACAAACCACTATCCTTCTGGGGGCCATTTCCATCCTAGTCATGAATTTGTCTGATGCCCATTAAAAGACACTATTGTCTGCTTCCACTACCACCTGCAGCAGTGAGTTCCAAGCATTCCCCACCCTCTGGGGTGGGGAAACTTGCCTTGTAGATCTCCTTTAAACATTGCCCCTCACACCTTAAACCTATGTCCTCTAGTAATTGACTCTTCCACCCTGGGAAAGTTTCTGACTATCCACTCTGTCCATGCCCCTCAATCTTGTAGATTTCTACCAGGTTGCCCCTCAACCTATCATAGAACATAGAAAGCCACAGCACAAACAGGCCCTTCGGCCCACAAGTTGCGCCGATCACATCCCCACCTCTAGGCCTATCTATAGCCCTCAATCCCATTAAATCCCATGTACTCATCCAGAAGTCTCTTAAAAGACCCCAACGAGTTTGCCTCCACCACCACCGACGTCAGCCGATTCCACTCACCCACCACCCTCTGAGTGAAAAACTTACCCCTGACATCTCCTCTGTACCTACCCCCCAGCACCTTAAACCTGTGTCCTCTCGTAGCAACCATTTCAGCCCTTGGAAATAGCCTCTGAGAGTCTACCCTATCCAGACCTCTCAACATCTTGTAAACCTCTATCAGGTCACCTCTCATCCTTCGTCTCTCCAGGGAGAAGAGACCAAGCTCCCTCAACCTATCCTCATAAGGCATGCCCCCCAATCCAGGCAACATCCTTGTAAATCTCCTCTGCACCCTTTCAATGGCTTCAACATCTTTCCTGTAATGAGGTGACCAGAACTGCGCGCAGTACTCCAAGTGGGGTCTAACCAGGGTCCTATAAAGCTGCAGCATTATCTCAATCCCTCGATTAATGAAGGCCAGTACGCTGTACGCCTTCTTGACCGCATCCTCCACCTGCGAGGCCGATTTAAGAGTCCTATGGACCCGGACCCCAAGGTCCTTCTGATCCTCTACACTGCTAAGAATGGTACCCTTCATATTATACTGCTGCTTCATCCCATTGGATCTGCCAAAATGGATCACCACACACTTATCCGGGTTGAAGTCCATCTGCCACTTCTCCGCCCAGTCTTGCATTCTATCTATGTCTCGCTGCAACTTCTGACATCCCTCCAAACTATCCACAACACCACCTACCTTGGTGTCGTCAGCAAACTTACCAACCCATCCCTCCACTTCCTCATCCAGGTCATTTATGAAAATGACAAACAGCAAGGGTCCCAGAACAGATCCCTGGGGCACTCCACTGGTCACTGACCTCCATGCAGAGAAAGACCCCTCCACAGCCACTCTCTGCCTTCTGCAGGCAAGCCAGTTCTGGATCCACAAGGCAACAGCCCCTTGGATCCCATGCCGTCTCACTTTCTCAAGAAGTCTTGCATGGGGGACCTTATCGAACGCCTTGCTGAAGTCCATATAGACCACATCCACCGCTCTTCCTTCGTCAATGTGTTTGGTCACATTTTCAAAGAACTCAACCAGGCTCGTAAGGCACGACCTGCCCTTGACAAAGCCGTGCTGACTACTTTTGATCATACTAAACTTCTCTAGATGATCATAAATCCTGTCTCTCAGGATCCTCTCCATCAACTTACCAACCACTGAGGTTAGACTCACCGGTCGGTAATTTCCCGGGCTGTCCCTGTTCCCTTTCTTGAATATAGGGACCACATCTGCAATCCTCCAATCCTCCGGAACCTCTCCCGTCTCCATCGACGATGCAAAGATCATCGCCAAAGGCTCCGCAATCTCCTCCCTCGCCTCCCACAGTAACCTGGGGTACATCCCATCCGGTCCCGGCGACTTACCAACCTTGATGCCATTCAATAGTTCCAACACATCCATCTATCATTCCATTGAGAACAAATCGAGTTTCCCCAAACCCCTCATAGCTAATGCCCTCCATACCAGGCAACATGATGGCAAATCTTTACTGTACCCTCCAAAGCCTCTACATACTTGTAGAGTGGCAAATGAAATACTGAACATCCCAGGACTGCATGATCACTGTACTTC
This sequence comes from Mustelus asterias, assembly GCF_964213995.1. Classification (NCBI taxonomy): domain Eukaryota; kingdom Metazoa; phylum Chordata; class Chondrichthyes; order Carcharhiniformes; family Triakidae; genus Mustelus; species Mustelus asterias. The sequence continues at coordinate 17,780 of NW_027591190.1, read as the reverse complement.
ATGGGACACTGATATATTACCACCAAGTCTTAACTGACCTTGCCTCAGTTTTTCCCTTCAGACATCTTTATCTAATGTCTTTTTGTTAGCAGCTTCATTAAAACAGTCTCTTGTATGGCTTCTTCTCTTGATAACGGGGGACTACTAAGGCTGTTAATATTTTATGGCCTTGTTAGTGAAGTTAACTGAATCTCTAAGGAATGCCGTCAAATCAACTTGCCTTGGGTATATTCCCTGATTATATTCCATTTTGTGTTTGTTCATTACCTGTAAATAAATGTGGACTAATTACACTCCAGCAAATTGTTACAAGGTATTAAAACACTTTATTACAACTACTGACAGCGTGTTCAATATTCAACTAAAGTAGAGCTTTTACTTCCAAGCTGATTAAAAATATCCTACATGGCACACTTTTTTTCATAGCCATTTAACCTGAATCTGCTGCTTTTGGGTCGAGTCTAGCCATTACTAATTCTCACCAGGTAAAATACAAGGTGTATCCAACCACATTCCAGAGATTCGATTGGTAATGGGACATGTGAACCTATGCTGGTTTGTTAGAACTCAGATATTCCATGATGTTTGGATCTTGCATCTCATTAGGGTGATGTTGAGGAATGCTGGGAATCTACAGGGAGCAAGGGGCATGACATCTCGTTTATATATTCATTGGCTTCTCTGACTTGTATCTGCCACCTTTCAGACTCCTGCTCTGAATCAGCCTAGGTTTCTTGCCTTATCCATTCTTAACCAGTTATAGAACTGTTTCAGCATCAGGGCTGGAATATGCAACTAGACATCTTGAGCCTGTTCAACAATTCAACTTTACCTTGCCTGATGTTCCTTGACATTGCCTTTGGAGTCCCCCATATGCAGACATTGTCAATATAGCAATTTATTGGGCTTGAGGGGTTAGCTTTTTGGGGTCGCAGAGGACATGTCCCTTTTCTTCAAATACTGCCACCTTTCTTTTGGCTCCTGTCCAACCCTTGTTGCCATTTATTGTGGCTTGTTGCTGTCTTGTCTCATGGGCATTTTTCTTGATATATTACTATTAGTTTTCTGGGGGGGGGGGGAAAGAAAATCAGGGCAATCTGGTTCTGCTGTATTAAGTGGTTGAGGTGGTATGTTGGGTTGAGGCTTTTGTGATTCTGGGTGTAGCAGTGAATATCAAGATGGTGAGGTTTTGGTTTCCTAGCTGGGCAGGTTGTCTGTTGCTCAGTCAGACTCTGGAATTTTAGGTCGCATTCAGGCAGTGGGAGAAATTCCTGTTTCCTGATCGGGGTGTTGATAGGCTAAGTATTGGTTTGTGTTCTTGTCTTGGCTCGTTTGCCTCCCATATCTGATGGGACAGTGACATTTGGTATGTGGGTGTTTAGTTGTAGTAGGCAGGGGGTGTGCATTAGGGTAGTACATGCCAGGCTGGTGTGGCACATCAGTTTGCAGAGCAAGAGGCTGTTGGAACATTGTTTATCAGGATGATCTATGGGTTTGGCATGAGGCAGAACCTTTTGCAGCGCAAAAATTACTATTTTGACAAACTATTGGTGTCCCAAGTTGGCTTACTTTTACACTAATGAAGTTACTGTGGAAGGTTACACAAGGAGAATTTAGCATTGCTAATCTGTCTAACCTGCACATCTTTAGACTATGGGAGGAAACCTATTCACAGAATGTGAAGACTCCAGTGTCCCAAACTGGGAATCCAGCCCAAGTCCATGGCCCTGTGAGGCTCGCCACTACTACCCATTAATGAATGATTTCACATATTTTAATGTGATCTGAGGGTGGTAGTTACCCTTCGGAGAGCTTTTTTGTTAATAAGCATGGCGAGTACTGTTTGACTGAGTGGATGAACATGGAGTTGGGTCAAACAGGCAGCAGAGGCTACAAGGGAGTGCTGATTAGTAAGTGTTTGTTTCTTTTTGCTCTTGATGTTGTTGTACACTACAACAGTGTTTGTGTAATTTGTGGTTTAATTTAAAGGAGTAAGACATGACAGGAGAGCTCCAAGCTGTGCTTTGTACCTCATGCTCCATGTGGCAGGTTGGGGACAGTTCCAGTCCCCTGGGTCAGCATGTGTACAGGACGTGCCTCTAGCTACAGCATCTGGAAGCTTGAGTTTCAGTTGGAGTGGCAGCTGGAGATGTTGGAGCATCTGCGAGTCAGTATCGTGGATAGCATGTATAGATGTGGTCACACTGCAGGCTCAGACTCAACAGGCAGGAAGGGCATGGGTGACCACCAGACAGCAAGAGATAGGCAGGTAATGCAGGAATACCTTGTGGCCATTCCCCAGCAAAACAGATACAGCTTTGGATATTGAGGGGAATGACCTCTCGGGTAAGCAGCAGCAGCCAAACTTGTTGCACCATGGTTGGTTCTGCTGCAGAGGGAAGGTTTAAAAAGTGTGCCAATGCGATAGTTATAGGGGATTCAATTGTAAGGTGAATAGACAGGTGTTTCTCTGGCTGCAAACAAGACTCCAGGATGTTACATTGCCTCCCTGGTGCTAGGGTCAAGGATGCCTCCGAGCAGCTGTAGGACATTCTGAAGGGGGAGGGCAAACAGCCAGTGGTTGTGGTACGTGTTGGTACAAATGACATAGGTTTTTAAAAAAAAGATCAAGTCCTAAAAGCAGAATACCGGGAGCTAGGAAGAAAGTTAAGAAATCTGACCTCAAAGGTAGTGATCTCAGGATTATTACCAGTGCCGCGTTCTAGTCAGAATAGAATTGAGGATATATCAGATAAATACAGGGCTAAAGAAATGGTGTCAGAGGGAGGGTTTCAGATTCCTAGGGCATTGAGACTGGTTCTGGGGGAGGTGGGACCTGTACAAATTGGATGGGCTACACCTGGGCAGGACTGGGACCCATGTCCTAGGGGAGTGTTTGCTCGAGCAGGTGGGAAGGTTTAAACTAATATGCCAGGGGGATAGAACATAGAACATAGAACATAGAACATTACAGCGCAGAACAGGCCCTTCGGCCCACGATGTTGCACCGACCAGTTAAAAAAAAAAAAAAACTGTGACCCTCCAACCTAAACCAATTTCTTTTCGTCCATGAACCTATCTACGGATCTCTTAAACGCCCCCAAACTAGGCGCATTTACTACTGATGCTGGCAGGGCATTCCAATCCCTCACCACCCTCTGGGTAAAGAACCTACCCCTGACATCGGTTCTATAACTACCCCCCCTCAATTTAAAGCCATGCCCCCTCGTGCTGGATTTCTCCATCAGAGGAAAAAGGCTATCACTATCCACCCTATCTAAACCTCTAATCATCTTATATGTTTCAATAAGATCCCCTCTTAGCCGCCGCCTTTCCAGCGAAAACAATCCCAAATCCCTCAGCCTCTCCTCATAGGATCTCCCCTCCATACCAGGCAACATCCTGGTAAACCTCCTCTGCACCCTCTCCAAAGCCTCCACATCCTTCCTGTAATGTGGGGACCAGAACTGCACACAGTACTCCAAGTGCGGCCGCACCAGAGTTGTGTACAGTTGCAACATAACGCTACGACTCCTAAATTCAATCCCCCTACCAATAAACGCCAAGACACCATATGCCTTCTTAACAACCTTATCTACTTGATTCCCAACTTTCAGGGATCTATGCACACATACACCTAGATCCCTCTGCTCCTCCACACTATTCAAAGTCCTCCCGTTAGCCCTATACTCAACACATCTGTTATTCCTACCAAAGTGAATTACCTCACACTTCTCCGCATTAAACTCCATCCGCCACCTCTCGGCCCAACTTTGCAACCTGTCTAAGTCTTCCTGCAAACTACGACACCCTTCCTCACTGTCTACCACACCACCGACTTTGGTGTCATCAGCAAATTTGCTAATCCACCCAACTATACCCTCATCCAGATCATTAATAAATATTACAAACAGCAGTGGCCCCAAAACAGATCCCTGAGGTACACCACTTGTAACCGCACTCCATGATGAATATTTACTATCAACCACCACCCTCTGTTTCCTATCCGCTAGCCAATTCCTGATCCAATTTCCTAGATCACCCCCAATCCCATACATCTGCATTTTCTGCAGAAGCCTACCATGGTGAACCTTATCAAACGCCTTACTAAAATCCATATATACCACGTCCACTGCCTTGCCCCCATCCACCTCCTTGGTCACTTTCTCAAAAAACTCAATAAGGTTAGTAAGGCACGACCTACCTGCCACAAAACCATGCTGACTATCACCTATCAATTCATTACTCTCCAAATAACTATAAATCCTATCCCTTATAATTTTTTCCAACATCTTGCCGACAACAGAAGTGAGACTCACCGGTCTATAATTCCCGGGGAAGTCTCTGTTCCCCTTCTTAAACAATGGGACAACATTCGCTAACCTCCAATCTTCTGGTACTATACCAGAGGCCAACGACGACCTGAAGATCAGAGGCTCTGCAATCACTTCTCTTGCCTCCCAGAGAATCCTTGGATAAATCCCATCCGGACCAGGGGATTTATCTATTTTCAGACCCTCCAGAATATCCTGCACATCCTCCTTATCAACTGTAATACTGTCTATTCTACTCCCTTGCAACCCAGTGTCCTCCTCAGCTATATTCATGTCCCCTTGCGTGAACACCGAAGAGAAATATTGGTTCAATGCTTCACCAATCTCCTCCGGTTCCACACATAACTTCCCTCTGCCATCTATAACTGGCCCTAAACTTGCCCTAACCAACCTTCTGTTCTTGACATACCTATAGAACGCCTTAGGATTCTCTTTAACCCTATCTGCCAAAGTCTTCTCATGTCCCCTTTTAGCCCTTCTAAGCTCGCTCTTCAACTCCCTCTTAGCCAATCTAAAGCTTTCTAGTGCACTACCCGAGTGCTCACGTCTCATCCGAACATAAGCCTCCTTTTTCTTTTTAACCAACAAAGAAACTTTTTTGGTGCACCACGGTTCCCTAGCCCTACCAATTCCTCCTTGCCTGACAGGGACATACCTATCACAGACTCGCAGTAGCTGCTCCTTGAAAAAACTCCACATGTTGGACGTTCCCAGTCCCTGTAATCTCCTAGTCCAACCTATGTTTCCTAATTCTCTCCTAATAGCCTCATAATTACCCTTCCCCCAGCTAAAACCACTGGCCCGAGGTTCATGCCTATCCCTTTCCATCACTAAGGTGAACATAACCGAATTGTGGTCACTATCACCAAAATGCACACCAACTTCCAAGTCTAGCACCTGGTCTGGCTCATTTCCCAGCACCAGATCCAATATAGCCTCACCTCTAGTTGGCCTGTCTACATACTGAGTCAAAAAACCTATAGAAGGAGGGATCAAGGACAATGCATAGAACATAGAACATAGAACATTACAGCGCAGAACAGGCCCTTCGGCCCACGATGTTGCACCGACCAGTTAAAAAAAAAACAAAAATGTTCTAACGACATCCAAAACCAGGAAGGAACTCGGGAGATGTTGTTAATGGAAATGTTAGAATTCAAAAAGAAGGTACAAAAGCTAGAATCAGGGCACTTGATCTGCATGCTTGTAGCATTCAAAACAAAGCAAATGAGTTCACAGCTCAAATCGTTGAACGAGTATGATTTGGCCATTAGAGACATGGTTGCAGGATGGTCACAACTGGGAGTTGAATATCCAGGGGCATCAGACTGTTCGGAGGGACTGACAAGAAGGTAAGGGAAGTGGTGTAGCACTGATATTTAAGGATGAAACCAGGGCGGTACTGAGATATGGGTTCCATGGAAAAAAATTGAATCCATTTGGGTGGAAATTATAAATAGTAAGGAGAAAAAGTCACTGATAGGTGTACTCTAAAGGCCACTAAATGACACCATGGTTGGGCAAGAAATAACTGATGCATGTAAAAATGGTACAGCAATTATCATGGGGGATTTTGATATAAATATCAATTGGTCAAACCAAGTCAGTCAAGGCAACCTTGAGGAGATCATAATGTATCCACGCTAGCTTCCTTGGACAGTATGTAATGGAACAAAGGAGGGAGCAAGCTATCCTCGATCTTGTCTTATGTAATGAGACAGGAATAATTATACCAGTGTCTTGTGCAAACAAAGGTGACTACAAAGAGATGAGAGAGATGTTGGCTAACATAGACTGGGAGCTTTATTGTGGGACAATTGAGGAACAGTGGAGGACTTTCAAAGCAATCTTCCACAGAGCTCAGCAAACTGTTATATCAATAAGGGTGATCAGTGGCTAGTGGTGTGCCTCGGCGTTCAGTGTTGGGACTGCAATTGCTTAAAATTTATATAGATGATTTGGAATTGGGGACCAAGTGTAGTGTCAAATTTGCAGATGACACTAAGATGAGTGGCAGAGCAAAGTGAGCAGAGAATGCTCAAAGCCTGTAAAGGGATATATAGTCTGAGTGGGTGAGGGTCTGGCAATTGGAGTACAATGTTGGGAAATGTGAGGACATCCATTTTGGTAGAAATAACAGCAAAATGGACTTAAATAGTAAAAACAAATGCAGCATGCTGCAGTGCAGAGGGACCTGGGTGTCCTTGTGCAAGAAAAACAAGGAATTGGTTTTCATGTGCAGCAGGTAATTAAGAAGGTAAATGGAATTTTCTCCTTTCTAAGAGGGATGGAGTTTAAAAACAGATTATGTTGCAGCTGTATAAGGTGCTGGTGACACCACACCTGGAGTTCTGGTCTCAGTTGAGAAAAGATATACTGGCACTGGAGGGGGTGCAGAGGAGATTCACTAGGTTGATTCCAGAGTTGAGAGGGTTGATTTGAGGAGAGACTCTGTAGACTGGGTTAATTCTAATTGGAATTTAGAAGAATGAGGAGATTTTAAACAATATGAATGGAATAGGTAAGATAGAAGAAAAGTTGCTTCCACTGGCATGTGACAGTCAAATAGGGAGCATAGCCTCAAGAAAAAGGAGCAGGTTTAGGACTGAGTTGAGAAGCAGCAAAACAGGGTTGTGAAGCTGGAATTCCCTGCCAAGTGAAGCAGTTGAGGCTACCTCACTGTTTTTCAGGCAAGAATGGATAATTTTTTGAACAGTAGAGGAATTGAGGATGATGGTGGGTGAGTAAGTGGAGCTGAGTCCATGAAAAGATCAGTCATGATCATATTGAATATTGAGCAGGTTCAAGGAGCCAGATGGCCTATTCCTGCTTCTATTCATGTTCTCATAAGATACCCAATGTGATTCAGGCAGGAGAGATACTTGGATTTGAAAGGGAGAGCCCTTCTGATAGTTGTGGAGACATAACCTGTATCCAGGTTTCTCCCATTGTTTCCAGTGATCAAATAATTAAAGATGTGCATTTTGACTAAAGCTGCCTGGATTGAAAAGAGATGACATCTGGCCAGTTAATCCTCCATTCGCTATTTCCTTACAGTTGATGACATAAGCATTTTGTACACAAAGTGGATACTTTCAACCATGCAGACAGGTGCCCATGTGTTTCAGTACATCACCATACGTTGAGGTGAAACTATAATGTGTGGACAATGCACAGGATACAAGTTGAAAATCTTACATTTTGGATGGTCATAGGTGCTAGGGTTCCAAGTGGGCGGCACGGTAGCACAGTGGTTACTACTGCTGCTTCACAGCTCCAGGGTCCCGGGTTCGATTCCCGGCTCGGGTCACAGTCTGTGTGGAGTTTGCACATTCTCCTCGTGTCTGCGTGGGTTTCCTCCGGGTGCTCCGGTTTCCTCCCACAGTCCAAAGATGTGCAGGTTAGGTTGATTGGCCAGGTTAAAAATTGCCCCTTAGAGTCCTGAGATGCGTAGGGTAGAGGGATTAGTGGGTAAATATGTGGGGCTTGGGTGGGATTGTGGTCGGTGCAGACTCGATGGGCCGAATGGGTTCCAAGTGCTAGGGTTCCAAGTGCTAGGGTTCCAAGTGCTAGGGTTCCAAGTGCTAGGGTTCCAAGTGCTAGGGTTCCAAGTGCTAGGGTTCCAAGTGCTAGGGTTCCAAGTGCTAGGGTTCCAAGTGCTAGGGTTCCAAGTGCTAGGGTTCCAAGTGCTAGGGTTCCAAGTGCTAGGGTTCCAAGTGCTAGGGTTCCAAGTGCTAGGGTTCCAAGTGCTAGGGTTCCAAGTGCTAGGGTTCCAAGTGCTAGGGTTCCAAGTGCTAGGGTTCCAAGTGCTAGGGTTCCAAGTGCTAGGGTTCCAAGTGCTAGGGTTCCAAGTGCTAGGGTTCCAAGTGCTAGGGTTCCAAGTGCTAGGGTTCCAAGTGCTAGGGTTCCAAGTGCTAGGGTTCCAAGTGCTAGGGTTCCAAGTGCTAGGGTTCCAAGTGCTAGGGTTCCAAGTGCTAGGGTTCCAAGTGCTAGGGTTCCAAGTGCTAGGGTTCCAAGTGCTAGGGTTCCAAGTGCTAGGGTTCCAAGTGCTAGGGTTCCAAGTGCTAGGGTTCCAAGTGCTAGGGTTCCAAGTGCTAGGGTTCCAAGTGCTAGGGTTCCAAGTGCTAGGGTTCCAAGTGCTAGGGTTCCAAGTGCTAGGGTTCCAAGTGCTAGGGTTCCAAGTGCTAGGGTTCCAAGTGCTAGGGTTCCAAGTGCTAGGGTTCCAAGTGCTAGGGTTCCAAGTGCTAGGGTTCCAAGTGCTAGGGTTCCAAGTGCTAGGGTTCCAAGTGCTAGGGTTCCAAGTGCTAGGGTTCCAAGTGCTAGGGTTCCAAGTGCTAGGGTTCCAAGTGCTAGGGTTCCAAGTGCTAGGGTTCCAAGTGCTAGGGTTCCAAGTGCTAGGGTTCCAAGTGCTAGGGTTCCAAGTGCTAGGGTTCCAAGTGCTAGGGTTCCAAGTGCTAGGGTTCCAAGTGCTAGGGTTCCAAGTGCTAGGGTTCCAAGTGCTAGGGTTCCAAGTGCTAGGGTTCCAAGTGCTAGGGTTCCAAGTGCTAGGGTTCCAAGTGCTAGGGTTCCAAGTGCTAGGGTTCCAAGTGCTAGGGTTCCAAGTGCTAGGGTTCCAAGTGCTAGGGTTCCAAGTGCTAGGGTTCCAAGTGCTAGGGTTCCAAGTGCTAGGGTTCCAAGTGCTAGGGTTCCAAGTGCTAGGGTTCCAAGTGCTAGGGTTCCAAGTGCTAGGGTTCCAAGTGCTAGGGTTCCAAGTGCTAGGGTTCCAAGTGCTAGGGTTCCAAGTGCTAGGGTTCCAAGTGCTAGGGTTCCAAGTGCTAGGGTTCCAAGTGCTAGGGTTCCAAGTGCTAGGGTTCCAAGTGCTAGGGTTCCAAGTGCTAGGGTTCCAAGTGCTAGGGTTCCAAGTGCTAGGGTTCCAAGTGCTAGGGTTCCAAGTGCTAGGGTTCCAAGTGCTAGGGTTCCAAGTGCTAGGGTTCCAAGTGCTAGGGTTCCAAGTGCTAGGGTTCCAAGTGCTAGGGTTCCAAGTGCTAGGGTTCCAAGTGCTAGGGTTCCAAGTGCTAGGGTTCCAAGTGCTAGGGTTCCAAGTGCTAGGGTTCCAAGTGCTAGGGTTCCAAGTGCTAGGGTTCCAAGTGCTAGGGTTCCAAGTGCTAGGGTTCCAAGTGCTAGGGTTCCAAGTGCTAGGGTTCCAAGTGCTAGGGTTCCAAGTGCTAGGGTTCCAAGTGCTAGGGTTCCAAGTGCTAGGGTTCCAAGTGCTAGGGTTCCAAGTGCTAGGGTTCCAAGTGCTAGGGTTCCAAGTGCTAGGGTTCCAAGTGCTAGGGTTCCAAGTGCTAGGGTTCCAAGTGCTAGGGTTCCAAGTGCTAGGGTTCCAAGTGCTAGGGTTCCAAGTGCTAGGGTTCCAAGTGCTAGGGTTCCAAGTGCTAGGGTTCCAAGTGCTAGGGTTCCAAGTGCTAGGGTTCCAAGTGCTAGGGTTCCAAGTGCTAGGGTTCCAAGTGCTAGGGTTCCAAGTGCTAGGGTTCCAAGTGCTAGGGTTCCAAGTGCTAGGGTTCCAAGTGCTAGGGTTCCAAGTGCTAGGGTTCCAAGTGCTAGGGTTCCAAGTGCTAGGGTTCCAAGTGCTAGGGTTCCAAGTGCTAGGGTTCCAAGTGCTAGGGTTCCAAGTGCTAGGGTTCCAAGTGCTAGGGTTCCAAGTGCTAGGGTTCCAAGTGCTAGGGTTCCAAGTGCTAGGGTTCCAAGTGCTAGGGTTCCAAGTGCTAGGGTTCCAAGTGCTAGGGTTCCAAGTGCTAGGGTTCCAAGTGCTAGGGTTCCAAGTGCTAGGGTTCCAAGTGCTAGGGTTCCAAGTGCTAGGGTTCCAAGTGCTAGGGTTCCAAGTGCTAGGGTTCCAAGTGCTAGGGTTCCAAGTGCTAGGGTTCCAAGTGCTAGGGTTCCAAGTGCTAGGGTTCCAAGTGCTAGGGTTCCAAGTGCTAGGGTTCCAAGTGCTAGGGTTCCAAGTGCTAGGGTTCCAAGTGCTAGGGTTCCAAGTGCTAGGGTTCCAAGTGCTAGGGTTCCAAGTGCTAGGGTTCCAAGTGCTAGGGTTCCAAGTGCTAGGGTTCCAAGTGCTAGGGTTCCAAGTGCTAGGGTTCCAAGTGCTAGGGTTCCAAGTGCTAGGGTTCCAAGTGCTAGGGTTCCAAGTGCTAGGGTTCCAAGTGCTAGGGTTCCAAGTGCTAGGGTTCCAAGTGCTAGGGTTCCAAGTGCTAGGGTTCCAAGTGCTAGGGTTCCAAGTGCTAGGGTTCCAAGTGCTAGGGTTCCAAGTGCTAGGGTTCCAAGTGCTAGGGTTCCAAGTGCTAGGGTTCCAAGTGCTAGGGTTCCAAGTGCTAGGGTTCCAAGTGCTAGGGTTCCAAGTGCTAGGGTTCCAAGTGCTAGGGTTCCAAGTGCTAGGGTTCCAAGTGCTAGGGTTCCAAGTGCTAGGGTTCCAAGTGCTAGGGTTCCAAGTGCTAGGGTTCCAAGTGCTAGGGTTCCAAGTGCTAGGGTTCCAAGTGCTAGGGTTCCAAGTGCTAGGGTTCCAAGTGCTAGGGTTCCAAGTGCTAGGGTTCCAAGTGCTAGGGTTCCAAGTGCTAGGGTTCCAAGTGCTAGGGTTCCAAGTGCTAGGGTTCCAAGTGCTAGGGTTCCAAGTGCTAGGGTTCCAAGTGCTAGGGTTCCAAGTGCTAGGGTTCCAAGTGCTAGGGTTCCAAGTGCTAGGGTTCCAAGTGCTAGGGTTCCAAGTGCTAGGGTTCCAAGTGCTAGGGTTCCAAGTGCTAGGGTTCCAAGTGCTAGGGTTCCAAGTGCTAGGGTTCCAAGTGCTAGGGTTCCAAGTGCTAGGGTTCCAAGTGCTAGGGTTCCAAGTGCTAGGGTTCCAAGTGCTAGGGTTCCAAGTGCTAGGGTTCCAAGTGCTAGGGTTCCAAGTGCTAGGGTTCCAAGTGCTAGGGTTCCAAGTGCTAGGGTTCCAAGTGCTAGGGTTCCAAGTGCTAGGGTTCCAAGTGCTAGGGTTCCAAGTGCTAGGGTTCCAAGTGCTAGGGTTCCAAGTGCTAGGGTTCCAAGTGCTAGGGTTCCAAGTGCTAGGGTTCCAAGTGCTAGGGTTCCAAGTGCTAGGGTTCCAAGTGCTAGGGTTCCAAGTGCTAGGGTTCCAAGTGCTAGGGTTCCAAGTGCTAGGGTTCCAAGTGCTAGGGTTCCAAGTGCTAGGGTTCCAAGTGCTAGGGTTCCAAGTGCTAGGGTTCCAAGTGCTAGGGTTCCAAGTGCTAGGGTTCCAAGTGCTAGGGTTCCAAGTGCTAGGGTTCCAAGTGCTAGGGTTCCAAGTGCTAGGGTTCCAAGTGCTAGGGTTCCAAGTGCTAGGGTTCCAAGTGCTAGGGTTCCAAGTGCTAGGGTTCCAAGTGCTAGGGTTCCAAGTGCTAGGGTTCCAAGTGCTAGGGTTCCAAGTGCTAGGGTTCCAAGTGCTAGGGTTCCAAGTGCTAGGGTTCCAAGTGCTAGGGTTCCAAGTGCTAGGGTTCCAAGTGCTAGGGTTCCAAGTGCTAGGGTTCCAAGTGCTAGGGTTCCAAGTGCTAGGGTTCCAAGTGCTAGGGTTCCAAGTGCTAGGGTTCCAAGTGCTAGGGTTCCAAGTGCTAGGGTTCCAAGTGCTAGGGTTCCAAGTGCTAGGGTTCCAAGTGCTAGGGTTCCAAGTGCTAGGGTTCCAAGTGCTAGGGTTCCAAGTGCTAGGGTTCCAAGTGCTAGGGTTCCAAGTGCTAGGGTTCCAAGTGCTAGGGTTCCAAGTGCTAGGGTTCCAAGTGCTAGGGTTCCAAGTGCTAGGGTTCCAAGTGCTAGGGTTCCAAGTGCTAGGGTTCCAAGTGCTAGGGTTCCAAGTGCTAGGGTTCCAAGTGCTAGGGTTCCAAGTGCTAGGGTTCCAAGTGCTAGGGTTCCAAGTGCTAGGGTTCCAAGTGCTAGGGTTCCAAGTGCTAGGGTTCCAAGTGCTAGGGTTCCAAGTGCTAGGGTTCCAAGTGCTAGGGTTCCAAGTGCTAGGGTTCCAAGTGCTAGGGTTCCAAGTGCTAGGGTTCCAAGTGCTAGGGTTCCAAGTGCTAGGGTTCCAAGTGCTAGGGTTCCAAGTGCTAGGGTTCCAAGTGCTAGGGTTCCAAGTGCTAGGGTTCCAAGTGCTAGGGTTCCAAGTGCTAGGGTTCCAAGTGCTAGGGTTCCAAGTGCTAGGGTTCCAAGTGCTAGGGTTCCAAGTGCTAGGGTTCCAAGTGCTAGGGTTCCAAGTGCTAGGGTTCCAAGTGCTAGGGTTCCAAGTGCTAGGGTTCCAAGTGCTAGGGTTCCAAGTGCTAGGGTTCCAAGTGCTAGGGTTCCAAGTGCTAGGGTTCCAAGTGCTAGGGTTCCAAGTGCTAGGGTTCCAAGTGCTAGGGTTCCAAGTGCTAGGGTTCCAAGTGCTAGGGTTCCAAGTGCTAGGGTTCCAAGTGCTAGGGTTCCAAGTGCTAGGGTTCCAAGTGCTAGGGTTCCAAGTGCTAGGGTTCCAAGTGCTAGGGTTCCAAGTGCTAGGGTTCCAAGTGCTAGGGTTCCAAGTGCTAGGGTTCCAAGTGCTAGGGTTCCAAGTGCTAGGGTTCCAAGTGCTAGGGTTCCAAGTGCTAGGGTTCCAAGTGCTAGGGTTCCAAGTGCTAGGGTTCCAAGTGCTAGGGTTCCAAGTGCTAGGGTTCCAAGTGCTAGGGTTCCAAGTGCTAGGGTTCCAAGTGCTAGGGTTCCAAGTGCTAGGGTTCCAAGTGCTAGGGTTCCAAGTGCTAGGGTTCCAAGTGCTAGGGTTCCAAGTGCTAGGGTTCCAAGTGCTAGGGTTCCAAGTGCTAGGGTTCCAAGTGCTAGGGTTCCAAGTGCTAGGGTTCCAAGTGCTAGGGTTCCAAGTGCTAGGGTTCCAAGTGCTAGGGTTCCAAGTGCTAGGGTTCCAAGTGCTAGGGTTCCAAGTGCTAGGGTTCCAAGTGCTAGGGTTCCAAGTGCTAGGGTTCCAAGTGCTAGGGTTCCAAGTGCTAGGGTTCCAAGTGCTAGGGTTCCAAGTGCTAGGGTTCCAAGTGCTAGGGTTCCAAGTGCTAGGGTTCCAAGTGCTAGGGTTCCAAGTGCTAGGGTTCCAAGTGCTAGGGTTCCAAGTGCTAGGGTTCCAAGTGCTAGGGTTCCAAGTGCTAGGGTTCCAAGTGCTAGGGTTCCAAGTGCTAGGGTTCCAAGTGCTAGGGTTCCAAGTGCTAGGGTTCCAAGTGCTAGGGTTCCAAGTGCTAGGGTTCCAAGTGCTAGGGTTCCAAGTGCTAGGGTTCCAAGTGCTAGGGTTCCAAGTGCTAGGGTTCCAAGTGCTAGGGTTCCAAGTGCTAGGGTTCCAAGTGCTAGGGTTCCAAGTGCTAGGGTTCCAAGTGCTAGGGTTCCAAGTGCTAGGGTTCCAAGTGCTAGGGTTCCAAGTGCTAGGGTTCCAAGTGCTAGGGTTCCAAGTGCTAGGGTTCCAAGTGCTAGGGTTCCAAGTGCTAGGGTTCCAAGTGCTAGGGTTCCAAGTGCTAGGGTTCCAAGTGCTAGGGTTCCAAGTGCTAGGGTTCCAAGTGCTAGGGTTCCAAGTGCTAGGGTTCCAAGTGCTAGGGTTCCAAGTGCTAGGGTTCCAAGTGCTAGGGTTCCAAGTGCTAGGGTTCCAAGTGCTAGGGTTCCAAGTGCTAGGGTTCCAAGTGCTAGGGTTCCAAGTGCTAGGGTTCCAAGTGCTAGGGTTCCAAGTGCTAGGGTTCCAAGTGCTAGGGTTCCAAGTGCTAGGGTTCCAAGTGCTAGGGTTCCAAGTGCTAGGGTTCCAAGTGCTAGGGTTCCAAGTGCTAGGGTTCCAAGTGCTAGGGTTCCAAGTGCTAGGGTTCCAAGTGCTAGGGTTCCAAGTGCTAGGGTTCCAAGTGCTAGGGTTCCAAGTGCTAGGGTTCCAAGTGCTAGGGTTCCAAGTGCTAGGGTTCCAAGTGCTAGGGTTCCAAGTGCTAGGGTTCCAAGTGCTAGGGTTCCAAGTGCTAGGGTTCCAAGTGCTAGGGTTCCAAGTGCTAGGGTTCCAAGTGCTAGGGTTCCAAGTGCTAGGGTTCCAAGTGCTAGGGTTCCAAGTGCTAGGGTTCCAAGTGCTAGGGTTCCAAGTGCTAGGGTTCCAAGTGCTAGGGTTCCAAGTGCTAGGGTTCCAAGTGCTAGGGTTCCAAGTGCTAGGGTTCCAAGTGCTAGGGTTCCAAGTGCTAGGGTTCCAAGTGCTAGGGTTCCAAGTGCTAGGGTTCCAAGTGCTAGGGTTCCAAGTGCTAGGGTTCCAAGTGCTAGGGTTCCAAGTGCTAGGGTTCCAAGTGCTAGGGTTCCAAGTGCTAGGGTTCCAAGTGCTAGGGTTCCAAGTGCTAGGGTTCCAAGTGCTAGGGTTCCAAGTGCTAGGGTTCCAAGTGCTAGGGTTCCAAGTGCTAGGGTTCCAAGTGCTAGGGTTCCAAGTGCTAGGGTTCCAAGTGCTAGGGTTCCAAGTGCTAGGGTTCCAAGTGCTAGGGTTCCAAGTGCTAGGGTTCCAAGTGCTAGGGTTCCAAGTGCTAGGGTTCCAAGTGCTAGGGTTCCAAGTGCTAGGGTTCCAAGTGCTAGGGTTCCAAGTGCTAGGGTTCCAAGTGCTAGGGTTCCAAGTGCTAGGGTTCCAAGTGCTAGGGTTCCAAGTGCTAGGGTTCCAAGTGCTAGGGTTCCAAGTGCTAGGGTTCCAAGTGCTAGGGTTCCAAGTGCTAGGGTTCCAAGTGCTAGGGTTCCAAGTGCTAGGGTTCCAAGTGCTAGGGTTCCAAGTGCTAGGGTTCCAAGTGCTAGGGTTCCAAGTGCTAGGGTTCCAAGTGCTAGGGTTCCAAGTGCTAGGGTTCCAAGTGCTAGGGTTCCAAGTGCTAGGGTTCCAAGTGCTAGGGTTCCAAGTGCTAGGGTTCCAAGTGCTAGGGTTCCAAGTGCTAGGGTTCCAAGTGCTAGGGTTCCAAGTGCTAGGGTTCCAAGTGCTAGGGTTCCAAGTGCTAGGGTTCCAAGTGCTAGGGTTCCAAGTGCTAGGGTTCCAAGTGCTAGGGTTCCAAGTGCTAGGGTTCCAAGTGCTAGGGTTCCAAGTGCTAGGGTTCCAAGTGCTAGGGTTCCAAGTGCTAGGGTTCCAAGTGCTAGGGTTCCAAGTGCTAGGGTTCCAAGTGCTAGGGTTCCAAGTGCTAGGGTTCCAAGTGCTAGGGTTCCAAGTGCTAGGGTTCCAAGTGCTAGGGTTCCAAGTGCTAGGGTTCCAAGTGCTAGGGTTCCAAGTGCTAGGGTTCCAAGTGCTAGGGTTCCAAGTGCTAGGGTTCCAAGTGCTAGGGTTCCAAGTGCTAGGGTTCCAAGTGCTAGGGTTCCAAGTGCTAGGGTTCCAAGTGCTAGGGTTCCAAGTGCTAGGGTTCCAAGTGCTAGGGTTCCAAGTGCTAGGGTTCCAAGTGCTAGGGTTCCAAGTGCTAGGGTTCCAAGTGCTAGGGTTCCAAGTGCTAGGGTTCCAAGTGCTAGGGTTCCAAGTGCTAGGGTTCCAAGTGCTAGGGTTCCAAGTGCTAGGGTTCCAAGTGCTAGGGTTCCAAGTGCTAGGGTTCCAAGTGCTAGGGTTCCAAGTGCTAGGGTTCCAAGTGCTAGGGTTCCAAGTGCTAGGGTTCCAAGTGCTAGGGTTCCAAGTGCTAGGGTTCCAAGTGCTAGGGTTCCAAGTGCTAGGGTTCCAAGTGCTAGGGTTCCAAGTGCTAGGGTTCCAAGTGCTAGGGTTCCAAGTGCTAGGGTTCCAAGTGCTAGGGTTCCAAGTGCTAGGGTTCCAAGTGCTAGGGTTCCAAGTGCTAGGGTTCCAAGTGCTAGGGTTCCAAGTGCTAGGGTTCCAAGTGCTAGGGTTCCAAGTGCTAGGGTTCCAAGTGCTAGGGTTCCAAGTGCTAGGGTTCCAAGTGCTAGGGTTCCAAGTGCTAGGGTTCCAAGTGCTAGGGTTCCAAGTGCTAGGGTTCCAAGTGCTAGGGTTCCAAGTGCTAGGGTTCCAAGTGCTAGGGTTCCAAGTGCTAGGGTTCCAAGTGCTAGGGTTCCAAGTGCTAGGGTTCCAAGTGCTAGGGTTCCAAGTGCTAGGGTTCCAAGTGCTAGGGTTCCAAGTGCTAGGGTTCCAAGTGCTAGGGTTCCAAGTGCTAGGGTTCCAAGTGCTAGGGTTCCAAGTGCTAGGGTTCCAAGTGCTAGGGTTCCAAGTGCTAGGGTTCCAAGTGCTAGGGTTCCAAGTGCTAGGGTTCCAAGTGCTAGGGTTCCAAGTGCTAGGGTTCCAAGTGCTAGGGTTCCAAGTGCTAGGGTTCCAAGTGCTAGGGTTCCAAGTGCTAGGGTTCCAAGTGCTAGGGTTCCAAGTGCTAGGGTTCCAAGTGCTAGGGTTCCAAGTGCTAGGGTTCCAAGTGCTAGGGTTCCAAGTGCTAGGGTTCCAAGTGCTAGGGTTCCAAGTGCTAGGGTTCCAAGTGCTAGGGTTCCAAGTGCTAGGGTTCCAAGTGCTAGGGTTCCAAGTGCTAGGGTTCCAAGTGCTAGGGTTCCAAGTGCTAGGGTTCCAAGTGCTAGGGTTCCAAGTGCTAGGGTTCCAAGTGCTAGGGTTCCAAGTGCTAGGGTTCCAAGTGCTAGGGTTCCAAGTGCTAGGGTTCCAAGTGCTAGGGTTCCAAGTGCTAGGGTTCCAAGTGCTAGGGTTCCAAGTGCTAGGGTTCCAAGTGCTAGGGTTCCAAGTGCTAGGGTTCCAAGTGCTAGGGTTCCAAGTGCTAGGGTTCCAAGTGCTAGGGTTCCAAGTGCTAGGGTTCCAAGTGCTAGGGTTCCAAGTGCTAGGGTTCCAAGTGCTAGGGTTCCAAGTGCTAGGGTTCCAAGTGCTAGGGTTCCAAGTGCTAGGGTTCCAAGTGCTAGGGTTCCAAGTGCTAGGGTTCCAAGTGCTAGGGTTCCAAGTGCTAGGGTTCCAAGTGCTAGGGTTCCAAGTGCTAGGGTTCCAAGTGCTAGGGTTCCAAGTGCTAGGGTTCCAAGTGCTAGGGTTCCAAGTGCTAGGGTTCCAAGTGCTAGGGTTCCAAGTGCTAGGGTTCCAAGTGCTAGGGTTCCAAGTGCTAGGGTTCCAAGTGCTAGGGTTCCAAGTGCTAGGGTTCCAAGTGCTAGGGTTCCAAGTGCTAGGGTTCCAAGTGCTAGGGTTCCAAGTGCTAGGGTTCCAAGTGCTAGGGTTCCAAGTGCTAGGGTTCCAAGTGCTAGGGTTCCAAGTGCTAGGGTTCCAAGTGCTAGGGTTCCAAGTGCTAGGGTTCCAAGTGCTAGGGTTCCAAGTGCTAGGGTTCCAAGTGCTAGGGTTCCAAGTGCTAGGGTTCCAAGTGCTAGGGTTCCAAGTGCTAGGGTTCCAAGTGCTAGGGTTCCAAGTGCTAGGGTTCCAAGTGCTAGGGTTCCAAGTGCTAGGGTTCCAAGTGCTAGGGTTCCAAGTGCTAGGGTTCCAAGTGCTAGGGTTCCAAGTGCTAGGGTTCCAAGTGCTAGGGT